>NC_073302.1:287238167-287338167 GCF_027595985.1 Sorex araneus
CTGCTAAGATCTCAGGGCTGGGATGAATGGAGATGTTATTGGTGCCCGCTTGAGTAAATCAGTGAACAACGGGATGACAGTGATACAGTGATAGACAGGGAATAACCTATCAAGGAAAGAATCCTGATGTATAGACACTGAGTTGAAAACCCAAGAAGGAATTATCCACTAAAGAATGTTCTTCCCCCATGTACAGTCTGCATGTTTGCGTAAAGAGTTCACTGAGCTCCGTGATTTATGTCCTTGGATGCATTTATTAGTATCACACGCTGTTGTTCTTCCTACTCCCTTAGGCTAGAACCGCTGGAAATTAAACTTGAGCCAATTCCTGCTAATGGACCCTAAGCAACTATTTCTCCGTGCAAGAAGGGGGTGTTCTAAGAAAGATGCCGCTCTCTTGGACAGCAAGTGGGGAAGGACAGCTAGAGTTTCAGTTGAATAAGTTGGCTCGGAATTGAAGTTGACTCTCCTGCCTACTGGACTACCCAGTCATTGCTCTCTGCTGGGCTTTGCTTTACCCTGGGCCCTATGGCAGCTGGGACACTGGTTTCCTAGCAGATGGACACAATGGACGGAGGTCTTGCTGCTGTCACCTGGGCCCAGGAGCAGAGGCACCATAAGTGGGGAAATCTTGATAGTGAGGAAAACTAGAGGAATCACTGTGCTTGAGCACGAGGGGAGGGCTAAGTGACTCCAGTGTGAGGGGAGTCCCCAGCGGAGGGGCACCCCGCGTGAGACCCACAGAAGGATGCTCTATCTCACTCTCCTCTGTATCGCCACACGTTTGTGTTACAGTTCATGGGGCTTCTGGTGCCTCTGATTTGTGAGCCTGTTAGTATCCTACGCTGTTGTTATCCCTCAGGCCAAAATCACGAGACATTACACTTGAACCGATACCAGATTAAATCAATGGGGAAGAGGGGCAACAGAACGTTGCTTTATAGCGTACGTATGTATGTATATTTATCACAATAGATGCATAAAAATAGCGTTCATTATGCTTGGCCTCTCACAGAAGAGGCATAGCTAACTATAAATCAAATTCCACATTCCCCATCGAGAGTTGCATGCTTTTTTTGTTGCCTATTCTGCAAAAGATTTAGGGCGACTCATCTCTCCCCTAAATGGCTTTAGAATTTAGATGAGGGGCTGGATAGATAGCACAGCGGGTAGGGTGTTTGCCTTGCATGCGGCCGACCCGGGTTCAAATCCCAGCATCCCATATGGTCCCCTGAGCACGGCCAGGGGTAATTCCTGAGTGCAGAGCCAGGAGTAACCCCTGTGCATCGCCAGGTGTGACCCAAAAAGCAAAAAAAAAAAAAAAAAAAAAAAAAAAAAAAAAAAAAAAAATAGAATTTAGATGAATCTGGCTTCCATCTACCCCTCACTGAATATTTTTCTATGCTGCAGCTAAATTACTTTTCCAATGTGTGTATATCTTTGTGGGTGCTCGAGCTGTTGGAGGGAATCGTGTTTGCCATCCCTTACCTAAGGAAGCTCTGCTCAGTTACCTCACGCGCAAGTCAGTAGAGAGTGTTCCTCCTTCCACAGTAAGTTCTACGTAGCTTAGTATCTAGTTCGGAAATTTAAAGAAAAAATAAAGGAGAGCATTTCTCAATTTGGGTGGGGATAGCGAGAGCCCCAAATACTTGGAATCTAATGATGAACTCTAAGGCATTTAAGAATACCAAAGCTCCAAAGTGTAATGTTTTGCATTAGAGAGATGAAACAGGGGTCAGGATGCTTACTTTGCAGCACCAGACCACGGTTTAATTCCCAGCAGCACTTAATGGTTCCCACGTAACTCCAGAAATTACCTCTAAGCACACAGCCAGAAGTAAGAGCAGAACACCAAGGACTCCCACTCCATGAAGAGAGAAAGACACAGAGAGAGAGAGAGAGAGAAAGAGAGAGAGAGGGAGAAAGAGAAAATGTTTAGCTAAGTCTCATCCCTTTTTTAAAAAATTAACTACTTGTGATGTGCTGGGTTTTATTCCCTGAAGATGAAATTTAAATATTTTAAGAGCAACCTGGCAGTGATGACTTAGAATCTCTGCATTATGTCAATCACAGGTAGAAATAGAGATTCTGGATTTTCCTGAGTTTCATCAAAGACCTGTGGAGGGGTTTCACAGTGGAAGGAGGAACACTTGGAAAAGAATCAGAACTTTTTAGCAAGTTTGAATGTTCAGAACATCATGGTTTTCGCATTGGGTAAAGTGAGCTATTAAATATATAAGCTTTTTCTGGCAGTTTCCTGAATTTGTACGAATGTCAAGGTCAGTCCTGCACAAAGGATCACCCCACCCCTTACCATAATCCTGGGGTCTCTATTGAGAAACTCAGGAAAAGGACAGGAAGGGGAAGGGCTCCTTCAATCCCCAAAGGACTCCCAAAGGTTTTCAGCCCATGAGGAGAGGTTAGAGTACAGCAGAGGTTAGTGTTTAAAAATTAAAAGTGCTTCCACGTGCCTTATATAACTGCTAGGAATCCCGCATTCTTTCTGTTCTTCTGAGGGTGCTTGGGGATTCTCCATGAGCACTGAGAAGACCTCCTCTCTCTTAGAATCAGCACTTGGCCCTGTTCATACCCCAGAGCAGCGTTTGTTAAACTTTCTCTGCTCACAACTCCTTTTCATCCAAGAAATGCATCATGGATGAACACTGCCAGAAACACCTCAGAATCATGACATGGTTGGTTTCAAGTCAATTGTTTTGTCGTTCAGAAAACTTTTACTACTGAGAAATTTTTCTTGACCCATCCCACCTTTAGAGGCATGACCCCCAGAAAGGGTTACAATCCACAGTCTAGGAAGCTAGGCTGTAGGGCAGGGAAATATTTTCTGAGGAGCCCACCTCTACAGTCTAAATAATGCCTGAGAAACCAGGGATAGAGCTGGTGATCAAGCCAAGAGCAGAGAACAAGAGTATAGAGACAGGGGGCTGGAGGGATAGCACAGCCAGTAGGGCGTTTGCCTTGCATGCAGCCAAACCAGCATCCCATATGGTCCCCTGAGCACCACCAGGAGTAATTTCTGAGTGCATGAGCTAGGAGTAATCCCTGTGCATTTCCAGGTATGACCCTAAAATTTAAAAAAAAAGAGTATAAAGACTGGATAGACCCCAGGTTAGAAATAAATTAAAAGAATTTACCAGGTAATGCAAAGAGAAAAATAGGATCCATTCTGGGCAGTTAAAACTATCTTTTGGGGCTGAATCAGTAGCACAGCAGGTAGGGCATTTGCCTTACATGTGGCCGACCCGGGTTTGATTCCCAGCATCCCATATGGTCCCCTGAGCACCGCCAGGAGTAATTCCTGAGTGCAGAGCCAGGATTGACCCCTGTGCATTGCCGGGTGTGACCCAAAAAGCAAAAAACAAACAAACAAAAACCCTATCTCTTGATTTGGAAAGGAACACAGTCAGGCAAGGGGAATTAGTGGGGACTTGGTTTCCATATGACGGTAAGAAAATACATTTCTGGTGGGTGGTAAAGCCTTATACCTAGAAACCTCCAGAACTGAACAGAGTAGGAAGTGACTTATTTTACATCAGGCAGCTAATCCCAAGTTCTCTTTCCTTTAGACATTGATATCTGGAATTCCAAATGTTTACAGTCTAGGAAGGTAGCCATCAAGAATGTTCTAGAAGGTTTGGATCCTAGAAGCTCTGCTGAGTGACTTAATGAAAACTACTCCTTGACATTATTTATATTTTCAGCCTGGAGAAGTAAGTAGTGCCACAGTTTAGGTACCTGCTGTGCAGAGGAATGTTTAATTTTCATATGCACTTCCAGAGACAACATGTCATCCTGTGTTTTCCTTTTCATTGCTCAATTCGAGTTGGATGTCAGACTGCGTGATCTCTCATGGTATACAGTGTGTTTACCATCCTTCCTGCAAAAACCTAAAACCACAAAGAATGAGAGCGTTGGGTTTAAACACGAAAGGTTTCACCATTTGTTGTTACTTTCTTAAAACCTGCTAAAAATATATTCTGACCTGAAGAACTTAGGAAGCTAGTCCTGACATTGCTCATATTCACTCCATTTTGAGGACCTGGATTTTGCCAGAAAATGACTCCCTGTCTTTCTTTCAAGGGGTGTGCCTTTAGTGCTGTCTCATCATCTGGCTACGAAGCTCTGAAGCTCTGCCAGAGGGGACCGTGCAGACTCTATTTTCATCCAGTTCCCAGTCCCTCAGAGAACCTAGCAAAGGAAGCTTTAGAATCCTCCAAGGTTTTCTCTCTTCCTACCAACTTTTTCTCCCTCTGATCCTTTAGGCTTTTTTTTTTTTTTGGTTTGGTTTGGTTTTGCTTTTTTTTTCTCTTGACAAAATACAGGTGTGCTGTGTCCTTAGGAAGTGAAGTGTAAAGTACCATTCCACAGAGGGAAAGAAGGTGTCATGCCGTAACGGACCGGCGCTTGCTGTTGCGCTCCCTGGAATGTCTGAGAAGGCCCAGAGTGAAAGGCTGGATTTAGTCTGGTGACCTGAGCACTCTGCAGCCTGTTTAATGAGTTGTGTGGCCACAGGAGGCCTCTAGCTCATCCATGAACTTCTTCTACCAGGCCTCCGCTGCCATCCCCAGCGCTTATGTAGAAGTTTCCATAAGTTTCCAGGCTGAAAACAGGCTGCAAGTGAACTTCTCCTTGTGTAGCATGACACTCTAGACAGGGACCGTCTGAGCCATGAAATAGAACCACAGAGGGACTGGAACAACAGTCCAGCAGGGAGGGTGCTCACCTTGCACACGGCCCACTGGGGTTCAATCCCCGGCATCCCACAGGGTCCCCCAAGGCATCACCAGGAGTAATTCCTGAGTGCAGAGCCTGGAGTAACCCCTGAGCAACACTGGGTGTGACCCAAAAAGCCAAAAACAGAAAAAGTAAAAGAACCACAGAGAGTTGCACAACCTGGTGGGGAATGGGAACTGGAAAGTGCTGTAAGAGAGTGGCCGTGAGACCTGGGGCGAACAGAACTGAGCGAGTAGCAGCACGTCATGTGCTGTCTTTCAGTTTCCTGGTGTGTTAGCCGGGATCCGGGATCCTCACTTCCCCGAGAACACGGGGCTGGAGAGAGAACCAGGTGGGGAGGCACTTGTCTGCGTGTGGCTGGTCTTGGTTCAATCTCCAGGACCAGGAGGAGACATTGAGTACTGCAAGGTGTCCTCCTCCGAAACACACACACACACACACACACACACACACACACACGCACACACACACACACACATACATAGATGCATGCACGCATGCGCATGCGCGCACACACATATACACACACTCACACACACTCACACACACTGTTAGGGAAAAATATATTTGTAGGCATTTGACCACCGTAGAAAGATTAGCATTTCTTCTGAGCCTTGGGACCTTTACGTGCACCATTGCAGACTTTCTGTATGTGTTTTCCAATGAGAGATGTTGTGAGGGGTGCATCTCTAGACTTCCTGGTTTGATAAATTCTGGGGTAGGGCTAACCTGAGAATTAAAAAGACTTGTTGCTTAAGAAAAAAATTCTTCTGTTTATTTGTTTGGGGGCTTTAAGTCACCCCGGCAGGTGCTCAGGGCTTACTCCTGGCTCCACACTCAGGAGTCACTCTTGGCAGGCTTGGAGACCACATAGGGTGCCTGGGGTCTAACCTGGGCCAACCTCATGCAAGGCAACTGCCCTACCTGCTGTACTATCGCTCCGGCCTGAATAGGGCATTCTTCTCTCGAGAAAGCCAGCCACCAGTTCCAAAACCGGGTTATGAAGCACACACATTGCTATATGGTGAGTTTTCCCTGAACTTGACCGAGTATAATGGCCTTGCTATGGGAGGAAAACGAGACCGCCTTTTCTTTAAACCAGATTGTTTTCCAAGACTAACAAATGACCTTCAGCCTATAAAATATTCACATTGTTTTTTTCTCCTCAATATGTATTATTTAGTGTTTAGCCCTTTAAATATTAACCATCTTTTTTTCTAAAGATATGGTATATATTATTTACATCCGGCTAAATTATGTGTTCATGCAGATGGACTGGGCATGTTGCATTCTTTCTGAAGTCAGGAGCAAATAGAGCTCCAGGCCAGGGATACACTGTTTCCCTGTGAAGGGACTCCTGGTCTGGGCATGACTGAGGGATCAGAGTGGGGAAGTGGACACCTTACTGTAGCTGCTCAAGGAAGAGCCAGAGAGAGCCAAAGCCCCAGGGACCCCGGCAAGGTGGACAGCGGCCCTGAGCAAAGGCTTGGAGGAGATCAAGCATGGAGCCCATCGAAGATTTCTCGTGGGACACACTCGCATTGCTATATGGCAAATGCCAAACTGTCCAAATCACGTAAGGGTCACTAGCCTTAAGAGCAAAGAAAAGGTTCTGAAGACACTGTATCACTGTATCATATCACTGTCATCCTGTTGTTCATCAATTTGCTCGAGTGAGTGCCAGTAACCTGCTGGCATTCATCCTAGCCCTGAGATTTTAGCAGCCTCTCTTTACTCGTCCTTCCCAACAGTGCCACATTGGAGGCTCTTCAGAGTTAGAGGAATGATACCCATCATTGTTACTATGTTTGGCATATCGAATACATCATGGGAGCTTGACAGGCTATGCCGTGAGGGCAGGATACTCTCGGTAGCTTGCCGGGATCTCCGAGAGGGAGAACTAGACAATAAAAGATCACGTGGCCACGAATGTGGCTGTGCACTTCCGGGAGTTTTGTTTTATAGTCTATGGATATTGGTTGTTGATGGGATTACACAGCACTGGAGACAGTTTGTGGGTGTGACTGCCAAGCTACTGGAAAAAGGGGGATCTGGGTGGAGGAGGTCCAATCCCTACCTGAGCCGGCTTGGAGATCCTAGCCCTGGGTCCCACACACCTGGGTTCCTCTGCCGGTTCCTTCATGTGTTAGGCTCATCCAAGCGTGTGGAGAGTGGCCTTAAGCATGACTGTGGCTGGGTTCCGGAGGTCTTTGGCTGCTGGCATTCCACTCAGGACAGGGAGGGAAACTCAACCCGCCCCCCCACTCCAAGGGGTCCCAGTGAAGATAGCCAGGCACAGGGACAGGAGACTCTGTGTCACTGAATCTTATAAAAATTGTGAAATCTGTGTAAGATGGGATTCATTACCTTTTTAGGTACCTTCACATGCTTTTCTCCCAAGACACGATGGAGTTTGAGGTTTCCAAGACTGGAACCACAGAGATCTTGTAGGCGCTAAGTCACCTGCCTTGCTTGTAGCTGACCCTGGTTAATCGCCAGTGCTGCTTCTGGTCCTCTGACCACAACCAAGAATCAGTCCTAAGACAGAGCCTGGAGGATCCCATGAGCACTGCCAGATATGGCCCCAAACAAAACAACCCCCTCTCCCGTTACTTTAGATGAATAAGCCCCAATTTTTTCAAATCCTCATCAGCAAAAAAAAAATAACAGAATCAGACACAACCAGGATTATAACACACTCTTATAACTATTTAAGGGGAGAGCTGTGAACACATTACTGATTTGATGTAGCCTGTACCTTTCTTCACGCAAAAATTTGAAACTTGGAAAAATATAGAAAGGAAGGTTTGGTTTGGTTTGGTTTGGTTTGGTTTGGTTTGGGGCCACACCTAGCAATACTCAGGGCTTATTCCTAGCTCAGTGCTCAAAGATCACTCCAGGGGTCTGGAGCAATTGCACAGCAAGTAGGACATTTGCCTTGCACATGGCTGACCCGAGTTGAATTCCCAGCATCCCCATATGGTCCCCTGAGCGCTGCCAGGGGTAATTCCTGAGTGCAGAGCCAGGAGTAACCCATGAACATCACCAGGTGTGACCCAAAAGGCCAAAAAATAATAATAAAATCACTCCTAAGTGGTGTCGGTGACCAAACCAGGGTTGACCACATGCAATCAAGTGCCTCACCCCCTGTTCTATCTCTCTGATGCCTCCCCCGGCAAAGGAGATTCTTTAGAAGCTTTTCTTTGTCATGTGGCATGTTCTGAGGCAGCGATGAATATCATGCAAGCTCTTTATTGCTGTTCAGTTGTGCCTGCGCTGTTTGAAATGAAACACAGTAAAAGGAAATAAAATTTCTGTGCTTAAAGTCATTTTAAGTCACTCACCCAATTAATGAGTTAGTGAACACTACATGGTGTAATCCATGAAAGCATTAGCCTGCACATATGGGCTGTGATGAGCCTGATCCTGAGTCTCTGTTGCTCTCAGCTTTGCATTATTATTGACATCAGACACTGTTCTTGTCAGAAATATATTTGCAGAGCATTCCTTAACGTAATATTTATCACACAGGATTTAAAAATAAAAACAAGCCATTCTAATCTGGAGCTATAACAAATTTTGCTTTATTATTTGGAAATAAAAGATAAAAGACTATGAGAAAATATTCTGCACCGTGAGAGAATGTGAAAAGCTTTCTGGATGCTAAGAGAAGTGAAGTGCCATCATTCAAAGGTTCTTTAAACTCAGATACCTCTTGGGTGACTAATAACATGCCTTTTCCCCAGCTGTCTGCATCACTGCCCCAGTCTGGGAGAGAATTGGCCTGTGTTTACATGCAGAATGTTAAAACAGCATTTACATCTCTCACTGCTCCTTTGCCATTACCTCCTTCAATTGGACATTGGAAACGCCTGCCTAGTGAAATGCCAGCGCAAACATGACCTGATTATAAAGAGTGTTGCTGTGAATTGTTAGGGGGGACTCAGACAGCCCTCACTTAGCCAGATACAACCCCTTGCTGTGCTTTGCAATAAGAGGCATCATGGTAGGCCCCTGCTATTGAGTGGGTGCAGACCTCCATCTGGGAACCTGGAATAGAATGGGACCATCAAATCCATTTCTCCAGCAGCATTTATTGAGCACCTACTATGCTGGGAGAGCTGCATGAATAACTTATCATAGATCTGCATGAATAACTTATCATAGATCTGCATGAATAACTTCCCAGGACTTTCCTAAAATCTCCTATTTCCTGGGCAAACTGAGATAGCTGGTCACCAGCCCCTTCTGGAGCAGTGAAGAAATGTTAGGGAGCCATGTTCAGGAGTCAGAGAGAGAGCTCAGTGGACTGGAGTACCTGCTTTGCAGTACCCTGGCTTGATCCCAGTACCACGTGGTTCCCTGAGCACCGCCAGGAGCAATCCCCCATCACAGAGCCAGGACTAAACCTCTAAACACCACTGAGTGTGCCCAAAAAGAATAAGAAAAGGTAAGTCTGCACCCTCTGATTGCACCAAAAAGAACTGATTCTAGAATAGACTTAGAATGGAAACCAATGGTAGGTCTGGAGTGGTCAGTGCTGGGATCTTGCATGAAACCCAGGAAGTTGAATCTCAGCCTAACGTGGGGGCAGAGGGAGTGTCTTAAAAGAGCCAACATAGGAGCTTGGCCTAAACAACAGGCAGCATCACATACATGGAGGTTTTTGGTAAACATTAAGAGATGCTTTAGGATCATGCAACTGTATGCTGTCTGTGTTTCTCAAAAAAGACTATGCAACTTGATTTTAGTTCACACAACATAAAGGTGGGATTGAGTCTGAAATAAGCAGACAAGAAAAGGCGCATTCTTAGTATGCTTTATTATGGGGTAGGAGAAACCTCATAGGATTTTGGTCTGGAATGGGTGATGGTTTCCAGCGCTAGCTGTGAGTATGGCATGTTTGTTCTTCTCCCCGGAGCTTGTGTTTGAGAATAGTGAGGATGACTGATCTAGGAGAGGGAGTCCAGTTTTGAGACTGGGGACTCCAAAGTGGTACACTACCTTCCCCAAAAAAAATCAAAGGTGAGAGATTTTAGTGGCTACATGTTTCCCATTAAAGAAATCCATTCACTGAAAAATTGCATTTTGGGAAAATTTACAGACTTCCATCTAGATTGATTATTATTTTAAATGCCACGTTTGATTTTTCTCTTTCCTATATTATATGTGAGGATGATGAAGATTATAATGATTCTAGAGCCTAGTGTCTCAAACTGTGGATAGTGACTTCATATGGAGTAAATAAAGGTGTGATTCATGAAAATATTATCAGTAGGAAAAGCTTTCTGAATGCGCAATGACAAAAAATTCCTTCTAAATCAACCATGTAATGAACCTGCTATTTCTGACAACATGTGGGCAAAAAAGGGGTTGCAAGTGGAAAAAGTTTAAGAAGCCTTGTTTGGGAGTAAGTTGTAGACATGGAATACTTAGAAATCCTTCCGAATCTTACATAGAACTCAGTGGTAGAAACTTTCCTTGCAAGTGTGAGCCCCTGGGTTGAATCCCCAGTACCACAAACAAACAAACATAAAAAGTATAGTATCTATCTCCTAAGAAAATGATACTCTTCTCTATTCCCTTCTGTCCTCATGTGATATATTTATAGCACAATTGATTACACATTCAGAAATGTTTACATGAATGCATAAGACCCAGCTTTAAAATATGCCTTCCTACTGAAGTCACAATCACACGTCCTATAGTTCACATTCCAGGGCCTTTTGTTGGGTGGGGGCAGGGGGTATGTAAGGCACAATTCACCCCACATTGTCTATTGATGATCCTTGTAAGATCAGTTATTCTGTGATGGTTGCAGAATGATGATTTTTTCAAATGACTGTTATCTCAACATGTAAGAGCTGGCGTTGAGGGCTTGGGATATTTGTATCAGTCATCACACAACAATGCTGGGAGTGGGATGTGAAGGACAGACTCTCATGGCAAAACCTGTGCCAGTCAGATGGGCCAGAAGGAAAACAGCCATTGTGCTACTGGGGTGCCGAAGGCAGAATCCACTGGATTCTGATAACCTGTGTCCATGCCAGGTTATCCTAAACAGAACCAAGCAGAAGCTACCTCTTTGAAAAACGTTACTTATGCTTTTTTTTCCCTATACTCCAAAACCAAAGTCACTCCTACACACTTCAAAGCTAAGACCAAATTCTTGCATTCAGCTTTTACAAGTGATGTGCTAAAACCTCTGTCAACATCAGAATCACAGAGAAGCAAGAGCCAAACCAAATAATTCTGAAACTACCACAGACTATGACTAAAGGCAAAATAGAATGTCAGAAATCATAGACGTCATGGTATGTACTCTTAAACCTAATGAACGAACTCTGGAATTCCTTCCACTAATACAGCTCTGCTCCAACGACAGTAAATATCTATTACTTGGTGTCTAAATGCTCTTGTTCTCAGGCACACCCTGATACCACAAACTCTCAACGGTTCTCCATTCCAGGATGTTGTCTAGGCTTGCTGGTACCCTAAGCTGGATGGTTAAAACCACAGAAATTTATTGGCTCCCACCTCTTGGGGTTCAAAATCCTTAATCAAGGCAATGCTAGGGTTGGTTCCTTCCTGGGATGGGAGAAAAGAATCCTCCCCGCTTCCATTCCTTGGCTTGAAGATGGGTGTGTGTGTCTCTCTCTCCTCTCTCTCCTCTCTCTCTCTTTCTCCCCCTCTATCTCTCAGATTGGTGTCTTTTCCCCTTCTTTTATGCCATCTTTCCTCTGCTTGTATCTGTCTCAATCACTACTGTTGTCACGTATTGGGCTAGATTCTCTCGAACAACCTTCCCTCATGACCTCTGCAAACCTGTTCCGAGTGAGGTCACACCTCGAGTTACTGGAGGTCCAAACTTTAGCATTTGAGGGGGATGGGGCTTAGTTCTACTAGTCTCAGATCCATTCCGACCTGCCGCAGACTTCCCCAGGGTTCACAGGGATGAGAATGGAAATGAGGGAGTGAGAGAACCTAGGTAGTAACTAGGGAGCAAAGCACTGCTGAAAGCTCACAGGCGAAGTCAGAACTGAGCCTGAGCACACCAGCAAGGATCCTGGTGACTTCCCCCAGCCAGCCCCCCTGCAGGGCTGTGGAGTTTACACACGCCTGTACTTAGGAAGACTCTTCTCCTTCTGGGTGAGGGCTCCTTAACTGGGTTTGAATTCCTCCTCACCATGCAGGGACATGCTGGCCAGGCCTGGAAATTGGGCATCTCTGAGCTAGAAATGCCTTTTCCTTGCAGAAAGAGGCAGAGCACTGGGGACAGGATTTTATCTCTCTCTGCCTTGTTTAGGGACGTTCATTGGTCATGGAAACAAATGAATGTAAGGAAAACGTTTCAAGCATTGGCAATAGGGACGCCAGCAGAGAGGGAGGCAATGCCACGTGAGATGCGCCATTGTTTCTAAATCAAAGAGTGGGCAGAGGAAGCTGGAGAAAAAGTACAGTGGGTAAGGTACTTGCTTTGCTGGTAGCCCGCCTGGGTTCCATCCCTCACACCACACAGTCACCCTAGTCCCTCTAGGAGTGACCCAATTACTTGAGGAAGCTCTGCCCAAAGCCGGAGGAAGCCTGGGGGTGCGGAGGTGAGGGAGAGAGGTTTTTCTGCAGAAAAAAACTGCAGAAAAATGTGGGTCTGTTAGGGCTGAACCCCACTTTGTGCTCATCCTCTGTCTGGATCCTTTCATTTCTCCTGCGTGGCATGTGTGTGTGTCTGTGTTGTGTGTGTCTGTCTGTCCGTGTGTACATCTGTGTGTGTGTGTTCTGCGGAGTATATTCACTGCCTTTCCTTCATCTCTCCGTCAGGTCACCGACATCAAAGAGAAACTGAAGCTCTCTAAAAAGGTCTGGTCAGCGCTCCCCTACACCATCTGCAAGGATGAGAGCGTGACGGCAGGCACGTCCAACCAGGAGGAGTGCTGGAACGGCCACAGCAAAGCCAGGTGAGGCGCTCACGCCTGTGGGCAGGGTCATGGCACCTGGGGCTGGAAGACTCACCTGGCCCCACTCCCAGCACCCATAAATGCAAAAAACCACCGAGAGGCAACGCACAAGTCCTGGCCTGGCATCTACTGTGGGAAGGAGCAGGTTTGAGCACTGGGCAGGACTCAGGTTCTGTTGCTGTTAAAAGCATGAAATCACGGTTCCCAGAGGAGGCTGGAGAAAGGCCAGACACGGGGGTCACCCAGTGCCCTTCATAACTTAAGATAATGGGACTGGGGTTGAAGTGATAGTACAGTGGGCAGGGAGTTTGCCTTGCACACGGCCGACCCAGGGTTCGATTCCCAGCATCCCATATGGTCCCCTGAGCACCGCCAGGAGTAATTCCTGAGTGCATGAACCAGGAGTAACCCCTGAGCATTGCCAGGTGTGACCCAAAAAGCAAAAAAGATAATGGGACTACTGTTTATAGTTACATTCATACAGCTTATTAATATTATCATTTGCTGTTGTTATTTCAAGTTTAAAAGAAAGTGAAAATTCAGCTGTGATTGTTTTCACTCACTGCAACAGTATTGGGGAAGGGAGGGGGGGGAATGAAGGGATGATGGGCCAGCATGGACGTCTCGTAAGATTCCACCTTGGAAAATTCCACTGGAATCTTCTGGGTCTTGGCTCTCTTCTCCTTTGTCTCTGCTGTCCAGTGCTACTGGCTATGGAATTCTGGATTTCTTGATTCCACTCCAAAAGGGCTTGGCCTGGGTTTTTCACAGGGTGGAGAAGTTGGACGGGGAGTTGGCAAGCAGAGAGGCCTGAGCCGCCGTAGCAGGCATGCAGCTGGGCGATCAGCTGGTGAACTAGACTGCGGCTCTCTTTGGGGGACGGGCTAGCAGGTGGAGGAGCTGAGGGTGGGGGCATCTATTCCGGGCCTTGCTGGGTCACTTCCAAAATCTGAGGCAGCTGTTTTCAAAAGGGAACTGAAAGACACCTGGATATTAAGTTCAGAAGCCACGGCAGGAGGTGAGCTGGGTGCAGGCGGGGTGTTTGTTCTGTGTTAGTTCTTACACTCCTAAGCCACGCAGCGGAGAATCTCTTGGGGTGGATTTTAGTCAGGTGCAAACAAGGCAACTATAGAAATGCTGCCATCAAGTCAGCTTGCCCACAGATATCAGTGTCCAGATCGTAGTTCCTGCAGTAGGCCCTTAAAAGTTATCCAAGAACTTACTGGAATCTGGCTTTTTCCAAGAGAACTTTGGCCAAAAATAAATAAATAAATTAAGCTGCAAATTGGCTAACATCTGATATATCTTCTCCTAGTGATGATCCAGAAAAATCCTTAAAGGATGACCAGAGGCCTAATGAATGAAACGGTTGGTCTTTTTTCTTTCAAGCTGCTCTTTCCCCATCTGTGTTTGTATTTCAGACTTGGCTGAAAGAACTGCATTTCCGTGGATAGTTATACTAGATGTTGGATATTAACTGGATAGATAGCAAATTACATACACGATTTCTTACCAAAACAAATACATAAAGATTGGTTGTAGGAGAAAGGACTGCCTCCATCAGGGGGTGGGGGGGAAGGAGTGAATAAGGAAGCTAAATACCACTGAAGTCAGAGCCAGATCTAGCTCAAATGGTCCCACTAGATTACTCACCCTATAGCTCAAGGCCCCAGACTGGCTGAGGGAATACTCCAAGGTCACCCAGCCAACAAGGTTGAGAGCTGGAGATCTGCCAAGCCCTAGTCCAATTATTCTGTAATTCTCCAAGACCCTTTCTCTGATTCAACGGGCAACCAACACTGTCCTCTCCAGGGTAGGATATCCAGGTAAGTTATCCAGGGTAGGATAACCAAGGAACTGGGTCCTCAGCTTTAGGAAGGATTCAGTGGACGGCATTTCCTCATTCCATTGATGGGAAATATTATAAAGCCCAGGCTCCATGCAAAGGTCTGGAGACTCACCACACGAGGATGGCAGAGGTGGGGAGAAAGGGTCAGCATAGGAAAAAGTCAGATGGATTCAGGAACTCTCCTATTATTAGATGCAGGGGAATGAACCATGGATAGGTAACTGTGCCTATAGTAGGAGGCAGGGAATAGATTTCATTTTTCCTGGAGGTCAGTGGGAATCCTTCTGGAGGACTGTGTGCAAGGGAGGGGAGTCATCAAGTTTTATGCGATGAAGTCGTTTGCTGGAATAGTCCAAACTGCAGCTCCACCTATTTTGAAAAGGCGGGGCTGTCACATAGTGTGACTCACAATTATTCCCTTTAGGAGGGAAAAAGCATGATTTTTCAGGAGTTCTTAGTTGTTTAGAGTTCCTTTTCTAAAATTCCTTCACTGGAATAGAAATCTTAATATTTCTTCTTATTAAACTAAATGTAATTGAAGCAATTATCTCAACATTGTTGATATAGAACACAGGAAAGAGATTTTTCACTTAAAGGAATTTCACTGAACTATTTTTTTAAGTTGAAAAACAGTGCATAATTCAGAGAACAACATACTTTTTCCTACTTTTGGAGTATAGATATTAAGGAATGCTTATTAAAAATAAGGAAGGAAAAAAATAAGGAAGGTTGGAGCCAGAGTGATCGTACAATGGGTCAGGCATTTGCCTTGCATGCAGCCCACCTAGGTTCGATCCCCGGCATCCCATATGGTCCCCTGAGCACCTCCAGGATTAATTCCTGTGTGCAGAGCCAAGACTGAACATAATCAGGTCAGGTGTGACCAAAAAAAAATAAAAATAAAAAATAAATCAAGATGTCCACTGCAGTAAGAGTACGGGTCTCATTTTCCCACATTGATGTTCTATTGAAACAAATGATGTCTTGAAGTGGACTGGGAAGGATACAGGATACAGGAGCAGCTGTGGCATTGGTGGGGTGAATCTTCTGTGATGGGACCATGTCCAAGGGGTATGAGCCACGATTCCACCTTCATGCCCCTGCTCCCCCAGCTGTGACAGATCTCTCTCCCCCCCTCTCTCCCCCCTTCTCTCCCCCCCTCTCTCCCCCCTCTCTCTCTCCCCTCTCTCTCCCTCTCTCTCTCCCTCTCTCTCCTTCTCTCTCTCCCTCTCTCTCCCTCCCTCTCTCTCCCCCCTCTCTCTCTCCCCCCTCCCCCCCTCTGCTTTAGTATCTAAGCAGGTCGATGAACAGAAGGTAGACACAGTGTCCTTTATATGTCAAGTTTCAGGAAATTCTGGTCTTCCCCCTGACACTCACTGTCAGCATTTCCATTTCCATTCTGATAACCAGATCAAGTCCCCCTTTGCTTTTATTTATCTTCCTTTTACAACTTATTAGGACATTTTTTAAAGTTCATTAACACTCAGCACCATTCATGGACTCGTCCACCCTCACACTGCCCCCGCCCTCTTCCCCTCTGCTAACCTCAGTTCTACTATCAGTGTCCACTGGTTTGTTTTAATTGTGTCTTGTCTGTTCATCATCTCCATTTCCTCATATTGTACATGTAGCTGAAAACATACAACATTTGTATTTATCCTTCTGGTTTATTTTATTTTGCATAACTGGCCCCCTAGTTCTATCCACTTTGTACAAATTTTCATCTTTTAAAATAGCTGAGTTGGGGGCCAAAGAAATAGGTCAAGTAAATAAAATGCTAGCTTTGCATAGTCCCCTGAGTACCACAAAAAGGACAATGAGCTGGGAGTAGCCCCTGAGCATCATTGGGTGTGGTCCAAAAAATAAATTAATTAAAGATCTTTCTTCTATGCCATAATATTTATATATAATATATAGGCATGTATTTTCTCTAGTTGGGGTCCTTTAAGTATCAATTCAATAACGACTATGAAAATAGGCTGTGCACCCTTGAACCATATTTCTCAAACATTAATTTTCAGGCTGAACTCTGGCAGATCTTTCTAAAAACACTCATATTTCATAACTCTTGAATGGAGCCTAAGATCCTGCATTTAATAGAAGCCTCCAGGGGACAGGGGTTGTTGCCAAATCCAGAGAACATACTTTGAGTAACAAGGTTCCAAGGCAGAGTTGCAAGAGTTTGCACCTGAAGCACCAGTCACCAGAAGAAGCACACAAGTGCCAAGCAAAGGCCGTGTTGTTTATTTGAGGACATGTTTAATGAGAAACCCTACTTGGAGCTGCTGATAACATGTCCATTGTGCCCCTTTGTTGCACATCACAAACCTCAGGGAGAACTTAGGCACAGTTGTTTACTCTTTGACTCACAGATTTCCTTTATGTTCCCTTTCTTGAGGGTTTTCTTTTTTCTTTTTTTATTGAGATGTAGTTACAGATCTACAAACTTCCATGATTACATTTTAGTCATACAATGATCAAGTACCCATCCCTCCACCAGTGCCCATTCTCCACCACCAATGTTCCCAGTATCCCTCCAGCCACCTCTTATCCTCCCCACCCCCCAGCTCTGTGGCAGGCACATTCCCTTTTACTCTCTCTCCTTTGGGGTGTTATGGTTTGCAATACGGGTACTAAGTGGCCATCGTGTTCGGTCCATAGTCTACTTTTAACACACATCTCCCTCTTGAAAGACCCCTCCAAGCATCATCTACTTGGTGGTCCCCTCTCTATCCCAGCTGCCTTTTCTTTTGAGGGTTTTCTTATATGAAAAGCAACAAGAGCAAGTGAGTGGGAGGGCCTTGTGGTTCAGCTGCTCTGGCATCCACGAAGGAGAGCTGGTGAGTGAGCCAGGAAGAAGTCACCTCCATAAGGACTTGCTGAAGTTCTTCCTGTGCATCCAGAGAGCTGTAAGTTGGAAACCAGCTCAGTCTTCACAAAGCAGCTTGTTGTTCATACACACCTCTGGTGTTGGGATGCCAGTGTGGACCGAGGATGAATACTTGGAATCCCAAATCAGCCCAGGATTCCATTTATGTCATCGCTCAGGATGCTATGACAAAATCACTGTGACTCTTAGACTGTTGGTCTAAGCAATTAGTCCTCATAGTCTAGAGGTTCCAAGCCCCAAGATGAGGGTGCCAGCTGGGTCAAGTCTGGTGAGAGCCCTCTGTCTGTCTGGTGGCTGGTTGCTTCCTTGCTGAGTCCTCACATGGGATCAACATTTTCAATGGCTTTGATCTCTTCTTAAGGGGTATTAATCTCATGTTCTGGGGCTCCAGCCTCTTGACCTTACCTACCTAAGTATGCTTAAAGTCTCAACTCCAAATACCATTCTATTCAAGGTAGGGCCTCCCATTTGGACCGTAGTGGGGAATGTGGTGGTGATCCAACACCAGCCCTCAGCATTTCATGCCCAGAATCATGCCGTGCTTCAGCAAAAGAGCTCACACCTCCCAGGAAAGGCAGCCAACAGTGCATCTTCCAGACCTGTGTAAAAGTGAGTTTGGAAATGTACCTTCTCCTCCCTCTCCTCAGTTTCCTACACAACTTCTCGGGGAGAAACAAGAGAAGCCACAGATTCTAACTCACTGCCAACAAGTAAGAACTGAAAGAAGCTTGGAAGTAAAGCAGGAAATTTGATAATAAACTTGAATAACAAAGCAATGGAATGAAAGCTCCATGGTGCAGTTCACAAATCTGGGCTTTCTCCTGGGTGGACCCAGTATTCCAGGGTGGACCCAGAGACCCCAGGAAAGGTTTACAGACATCTGGCATCCCTGAGAAGGATGTGCTGGGCAGCTGGTGCCAGAAGCTATCTGTGCACCAGCTGGTGAAGAATGATTTAATAGGAGGCAGAAAAACAAGAGGATTTAAAGGAAATAAAATGTAGTAGGATTAGCACATAACAGGTTAGGATTTGGGCAGCAACTGCATTAGGAGAAGTCAAAAACCAAGCCCTTCTACTGTCCTCAAGTCTTCCCTTCTTTAGTTCAGAGAGACCAGGATTCTTGCTCACATCAAATGACAACCTCTGTGTCATTAGAGGATGCTTTCCTCTTTACGGGAATCTGTTTTTTCAAACTGAGAGATGTTAACAAGGAAGAGGGAACATGGGAGAGATAGGGCTGGGGCAGGAGGAACGCTAAGGAAAGACAGTCTATGGCAAGCGTCCACAGCATTAAAATTTGGTGATTAAGCAAAGCACTTTCAGCATCTTTGGGATTTCTTAAGTCACTGGTTTCCAAATTCCTCCCACACACTCATAAAATGGGCAGAACACCTCCCCACTTCTGTTCTTCATCTAGTGTTTAATCTTCATTTGTCCTTTCTTTAAACTGTCCGTGGGGAGCAGGCTATCAAGACACAGACTGAAGGACAAAGATTAACTGGGTTCAGAGGAAATGTGTTTGGCAAAAAGGCTCTGCTATGTTCTGAGGTAGTCAGTCTTCACAGAAACTGCTGTTGACCCCAAATACATCTTCTCTGAGACCCGGAGGTGAAAACAGTTGTTAGAATATAGAATGTATCTTAAGGGATAGGAAACATTAAAAAGTCTCTATAGGAGTCTCTCTTGCCAGCCAGTGCCGAGTGGACTGTCGTAAATAGTCCTACTGTGAAGAGAAGTATGACAGAACTTGCCAAGTCTTGTGTTCAGTTCTGTAAGCTCTACTTCCAGAAGCAGAATTACTAGACCATCTGGTGATTCTATGTTTAATTTTTTTAAGATCTGTGTGGATAATGCCCAAGAGTTCTGGTATCTCCACATCTTTACAACACTTGTTTTTTGTTTTCTTTTTATAGAAACAACCATCCTAAAAGGTGTAAGGTTTAAAAGTTGGGCTTTAATGACACTTCTGGAAAAAGTCATGTATATGCTAGGTTTACAATCCCTCATTTGAGATCCTTGGACATATGTGTGTTTCTCAACTCAAAACTTTGGATTTTGGAAATTTATCGCAGTATGTTTACTATACTATACAATATTCCCGGTGGGGTCTAAAGCTGTAATTTGCAATCAGACACATTCTATTTCTGCAGCTCCATATATTACTATCAAACCAACTGGGATAAACACGGACTCTAATTAGCCTCATTTCAGATAAGAACAAGTATTGCTAACAGATAGATTGGGGGGGGGAGAAATATACAAATTTGAAAAGTGCAAATGAAGCATATTGGGCTTGAATTATTATTACTAAAACCCTAAAGCTAACTGGTGGCAAATGAATCAGTTCACATAGACTAGAAATCGTCATAGACAATGAGCTCACTTATGACAACAAGCAGGATTGAAACTGCTCCCACCTCCCTCTTCTTTTTTTAAAATATATTTTTCAATGAATCGCTGTGAGATACAATTACAGATTTACAAACTTTCATGATTATGTTCCAGTCATACAATGATTGAGTATCCCTCCCTCCACCAGTGCCCATTCTCCACCACCAATATTCCCAGTATCCCTCTCACCACCCTCACCCCATCCGGGCCTCTGTAGCAGGTAAATTCTCATTTACTCTCTCTTTCTGTTTGGGTGTTATGGTTTGCAATACAGGTAGTAAGTGACCATCATGTTTGGTCTAGAGTCTACTTTCAGCCCTGCATCTCCCATCCCAAGCGAGCCCTCCAAGCATCATTCACTTGGTGGTCCCTTCTCTATCTCAGCTGCCTTTTCCCCCAGCATGTGAGGCCAACTTCCAAGCCGTGGAGCCATCTACCTGACCTTTATCTCTATTCTTTTTGGGCATTAGTTACCATTATGTTACTTTATATTCCACAAATGAGTGCAGTCCTTCTCTGTCTGTCCCTCTCTCTCTGGTCACCTCCCTCTTCTGGGTAGGTCTGAATGCCAGCACCATCAGAGGATATAATAGGCCCCTGAAAACAAACCCAAGTTAGCACCATGCTGCCCCTCTCTCCCCATTCCTGGCCCACCTTCCGCTCTGGCCAGCTCTGCTGGGAACCTTAAGAAGCACCTGCTAGCTTTCCTTCCAACTTCTCAAACCTTTCACATCCCACAGGGGATGAATTCTCCCTCTCATCACTCACCTACTCCCTCTATCAATACAACTCCCGGCATTAATGTGGTGATGATATGAGAAATAGTGACTAGTGTGAAATCTCTCCTTTTCCCAGCAAGTCCATTCTTCTGCCCACAGGGCCCTTCTGAAAGCCTCAGTTCAACTGAGGAAAGTAATTACCAATGGTCGCAATGACAGAAATTGTGGCTGGCCAGTGGGAAACTTCTTGTGGACCAGTTGTGATCATTGTCTCGGGTGAGAGAGACCTCGAGCTCTGTGGGAAGAATCCCAGCACAGAGCCTGTAGCCCACCATGAGGTTCACTGTGACCCTACATACACACACGCACACAGACACACACACACACACACACACACACACACACCCCTAAATTCCCAAGAGAATCTTCCATCCTAATCAGCTATAATGGATGTAATCAAGGACGTCGACATAAATAATCTAAAGTTAAATATTGTCTCAGTTAAGTCTGTCTGTTATTGCAAGATACCCCAGCCTGGGTAGCTCATACACAACAGAAATTTTTTTCTCGTAGTTTCTAAAGCTGGTAATTCATGAGGGAGTAGGAGGGAGTCAAAAAGGGACCTGCTTTTAAGGTTGAAGACACCTTATATCGTCCCTTGATGGAAGGGCCTCGGAAGCTTTGTGTCCTCTTAGAAAAGGGTACTCACCTAAGCACCTCCCAAAGGCCTCATCTCGACATCATTTTATGAGGTCTCAGGTTGTAAAGCTTTATATCTTAGAGGATTCCCCAGGTGGGAAGACAAATGCTTGGACAAAATGGTGGAAGGTTTCATTCTTGAACATGCTCTTGGAAAACAGAGGGTAATCCAAACAGTGAGGTGAGGCAATGACTAATGGTCCCCAGATGTCACCCACTGAACCCACCACAGCATGAAGCAGTTATAAACAGTGACCTCCCTGTGCGTCCTCATTTCTGGGCCTTCCCTGACCCTGGTCAATGTCCCCACCATCTCCCAGCCTCAGGACTGAGTATGTTTGTAGCCAGGTCCTCTTTCGTTTTTGGCGTCTCCCAGAACTTTGATGATGCACAAATAGGATGCTGTCGTGCCCCAAAGCTGGTGCGAAATCTAACAAAGAGAATGAAAGCGTGGGCTCAATGAGGCACACAGTCTCGCAGGACGTGACGTTTGTGAAGAGGCAGGCGCTGTGTGTGGGCCTGGGGGTCCTGGTGCTGAACCCTCCGGGCTGTCCTCTCGAAACATCTCTAGCTTTGCAGGAGAAAGCACGAGACCAGCAAAATGGCCATTTATTTTTCAACGGTGTTTTCCTTTCAAGTCTTCACCCTCTTGATAAGTCTCCCTTTGAACACAGCAAAAGGAGAAAAGGTTCCTGAGGAGACGGCGCATTGTTGTTTTTATTGTAAGTGGCCGAGCATCGGGAGGCACAGTGAGAGGCTGGGTTTCTTTGGCAGTCTCTTACCGTTCCAGGATGCTCAGACTCCCAGGGGAAGCATTCCCATGAAAGCGCGAGCAGTCAGCTTCTGACAAATGAGTCTCGGCAAGGCATGCACTGTTCATTGCATCTCAAAGAGACTAAGCCCTTCTCTGACTCAGCATCAGTACCACTCACTGCAATGACCTTTGTCCAAGATGTGACAGGGCCAGCTCCAGAACTGAAAGCCACTTTCTGCCCTCCTCCACCACTGCGGTCTGACAAGAGTAGCCTGCGCTTGCTGTGGTTTATGCCAGTGTGTTTTATTAACTCTGTAGAGCTCACAGACGCGAGCACGTCATCAGACGTCAGTAACAGTCAACCCAATGTTATGCTTTATATTTTCTAGTTTAGAAGTTACATTAGGAAAGCAATCTCAGGATCAAACAAGGATATATCGATATAACAGATTTATTGAAAGGCAGCACAGAAGTGGTGCTTTAATATAAAAATAAATAAGACTCTTGAACCTTAAAATTTTTATATTGAGACATTTTAAGTGTAGTATATATTGTGGAATTTTATGGCAAATAATTGGCAATGAACTCTGTGCGTTTTATTATACGTTATGTGGTGAACATTGTGAGGTGCATTTTGTTCACGTTATGGATGAATACGTGGAGCTTATTGTATCAGGGGGCCTTATCAGAAAATTTGATTTAAAATAGGGAAACTAGCTCACACACATGTATAAGATTAAAATGCCTGTAAAATGGCTGAAACATACAAGTGTCCTTGTGTGTTTCTCTTTTCTCTTTTGGAGGCTAATGTAGAGAACCTTTGGTTTCTAGAACTTGGAAAATGATCTGTGAGAGAGGAAGGTCTTCACATCTAAGTATGTTCAGCAAGAATAAATAGGAAGGACCAAGGAAAGGAAAGGAAGTCCTTGGGCTACCAGACACCAAGATTTCAGGCAGAAGAAGAATGCTAACACTAGCAAGAAGACGGGCATACAAGCCTACTGGGGCCTGTCTAATTGTTCTGGTTCCCCCAGAAGTCCCCCACTCTTAAACCTTCCATCTTAACCTGAGACCTCAAAGAGGAAATCTATGCACAATCTCCCCCATCTCACAGATTTCTTGCAGTTGGCTCAGACAATGGGAGGCAGCCAATGGGAGGCTCGGGGAATGGGAACAGAGAGCCAAGAAGGGATTTGAGAGATAAAGTGGCCATTCATCTCCTCTCTCCTTGACGTAGTTTGTTGGGAGTGACTGAGGCTCTGGGTCCTGTTCGGTGATTTGAGTTTTTGTGTTTATGGTCATCACACCATCCCTTTGGGCTCTTCTGCTGGTGTCATTGCTGGAGTTCTTTGCCCCGGGTGTATTTTAACAGTACCCACTACTTTGCACATAGACCGTAATTCAAACTTTATTTTCCCTTTACTGTGTTTTCCGGTTTCTGCCAGAGTAAAGACAAATAGAGCACCTCTGAGGGGATAAGACAAAGGTGCTGTGGTAAATACATCAGAGTTCGTGCTCTCTATTTTGGTGTGCCTTAAAGTTCTTTAAAATGGAAAATAATATATAAAAAAGAAGAAAAAGAAAGAGACCTTTTGGTGACTGGTACCCTACAAGTGCCTGGGTTTAAGCCCAAACTCACTCGTGGGGTGTGTAACTTTGTGTAATGCACAAACGCCCAACAGAACCAGCAGCTTTTCAAAAGAAGGGACACACACACACACACACACACACACACACACACACATACAAAGGGACAACTCACTAAAATCTGGGAATGTAGGAAGAAATAGAGGATTTACCTTGGTCTTTTCTTGAAACTTAAATTAAAAAGTAGATTGCAGGCAAGGAGAAAATGTGACCAGAACAGGCAAGCACAAAATGTACCAAGGAGCAGATTCTCCAAGGCAAAGAGGGTCTCTTAAAGGGTGGTTGTACCATAAGAAAAAAGAGAGATGACCAGAATATAAGGCATAAGATTTGTACAGTACCTATTAACATTTACCAGAATCTGGAAACAACTTGAATGCCCAAGAACAAATGAGTATATAAAGAAACTATGGTACATTCACACAATGGAGCACTATACAATTGCTAGGAAAAATGAAGTCATGACATTTGCTCATACATGGTGGCCATGAAGAATATTATGCTGAGTAAGTGAGTTGGAAGGAGAGGGACAGACATAGAATGATTGCACCTATTTGTGGGCCATAAAAAATGCATAGTATGAGAATAATATCCAAAAACAATAGAAATGAGAGCAAGGAGGACTGGTCCATGGTAGAAAATGTGCCACAAAGCTGGGGAGTGTGCAGTTAAGACAGAGGCGGGCCCACTACGGCAATGATAATTGGAAATTATCACTCTGGAAAAAAATACTGATGGCTGAAAGGAGGTAAAGTTATGTTTATGATAACCCTTCAGTGCCTGTATTGCAAGCCACAGTGCCTAAAAGGAAGTAGAAAGAAAGAGAGAAGGGGAAGGAGGCGGGGGAGAAGAAACATGTCTACCATAGAGGCAGGCTGGGGGAATAGGAGGGAAACAGGGGACATTGATGGTGGAAAATGTACACTGGTGAAAGGATGGCTATTGGAATATTATATGACTAAAACACTGCTACTGACAATTTTGTAACTGTGTATCCCACAATAACTCAATAAAAGTAGATCTGAGCTATAAAATAAGAATGGCAGTTTATAAGTTACTAGGCAGTGTGGCTCTGAGACTGGTAGTTTGGGCAGGTGGCTCTGAGACTGGTCTGTCTGGACCAACGGAGGGGCAGAGGCAAGAGGAAAAAGAGAAGGGATCCACCCAGTCATGGGAATGGCACTACAGCTTTGTGTCTAAGTGGTAAGGATTATGCACAGAGAGGTGGAAAGAGCTCTATGCCCAAATTTTAACCACCAATTAATAATAAAATTATTTTTAAATTGGGTTAAAAATATGATTTCTAGGTTTTCTGAACAACTGAGTGCCTGATGCATGAAAGGAGCTTACCCTGGCATTTATTAAGAGCTCAATAGACATACTAGATATTATCACCCCAAATTTTTATACTGGGATGAAAATGATCAATGCAGTATTTTATAAAAAAAATGGAGTCACATGCTCAGGATGCACTAGGAATAAAAGAGGAGGTCAGGTAAGTCACAGAGAAGTGATTTATATGCCTTGAGTTTGCAGAACTGACAATTCTGACATGTTACTTCACATCAGTACAGAACTGTGTGGCTGGCACACATCAAAAAGAACAAGAACAACTGGCATTACTGTGGATGCAGTGAAAAAGGAACCTTCATTCAGTGTTGATGGGAATGTGGACTAGTCTAGCCCTTCTGGAAATCAATTTGAATATTCTTCAAAAAATAAAACTAGAAATTTAGCTTCCACTTGACCCAGCAATTCCACTTCTTGAAATATACCCCAGTGGTCCAAAAGCAAAATGAAGATATTTACACACCCTGTATTCACTATGTCACTATCCACAATAGCCAAAATCTGTAAACAACCCAAGTGCTCAAGAACAGACGAGTGACTAAAGAAACAGCAGTACATATACACAATGGAATATTACTTGTCTATAAGAAAAGACAAAATTATGAATTTTTCTGGCATATGTATGAATCTAGAGAATATCATGCTGAGGAAAGGTAGGCAGAGGTAGAGAGACCAACACAGAATGATCTCTCTCACATGCAGGTTATAAATAAACATAGTAGGGGAATAACAAATACCCCAAAGCAACAAAAACAAGTAAATGACAACTGGTCTTCAGTAAGAAGCATGATACTTTGGGTGCATGGGGAAATGTAGACAGGAAAGGGGTCACTACAACAGTGGAGATTGGAGGCGGGATGTGTTCATCTAGGAGGAAGAGAGAAGGCTTAAAGGGATAAAGGCTTATGCATAGAACCCTTTTGGCGACAGCACTACAAACCACAGTGTGAAAAGCTGTAATTAAAAAGTGACTTTCAAGGAAGATTAGTGTAGGGTTGGAAGCCTGCCTCAAGTGCTGGGACAATTGGGATAGAGAAGGGACAATTATAACAAAGATAGTTGGACATGATCACTCTGGATAGGGACTGCATGCTGAAAGTAGGTAAAGGACCAAATATAATAACCTCTCAGTATCTGTGTTGCAGACCATAGTGCCCAGAAGGGGAGAGAGAGAGAGAGAGAGAAGGAGAGAAGGAAAGTCCCTGCCATAGAGCTATAGAGGCAGATGGGGGAGGGAGGGGTGGCAGTAGGAAAACTGGGGTCATTGGTGGTAGCTTTCCACACGCTCAGGCTGAGCCTCACGCATGAGTGAACATATTCCTGGACCACGTGGCCAACACATCATCATAAAGGGAAATATATATATACGTATACATATATATGCCTCATATATATACATACATATATATATATGCCTCTCAGAGAGCTCGGCAAGTTACCGAGAATATCCCACCCGCACGGAAGAGCCTGGCAAGCTCTCCGTGGCATATTTGATATGCCAAATACAGTAACAATAACAGGTCTCATTCCCCTGATCCTGAAAAGAGCCTTCAATCGTTGGGAAAAACAAGTAAGGAGAGGCTGCTAAAATCTCAGGGCTGGTACGAATGGAGACATTACTGGCCCCCACTCAATTAAATCGATAAACAATGGGATAACAGTGATACAGTGATAGTCATCATAATTCTTACTACTACTAAAGTTTATGCATACAAGATTCCAGCCTCACACTTCCTCCAATGTACACTTTCCTCCAAAATCTCTATCCACAAAAGACATTTGCACTCCTGTGTTCATTGCACCACTATTCACGATAGCCCAAATCTGGGTGCAACAACACCAGCGTCTCAGACAAATGACTAGATAAAGAAACTGGCATTTCTTTATCACACACAATGGAATGCTACTAGATTATGAGGAAAAAATGAAATAATTCAATTTTCAGTTAAGGAGCTATCACTGGAGGGAATCCTGCTGAACAAAGCAGCCAGTAGGAGAGAGACAGGCACAGAATGATCTCTTGCATATGTGGGATATAAAGAAACACAAAAGGGGCTGGAGCAATAGCACAGTGGGCAGGGTGTTTGCATTTGCCTTACATGCGGCCGATCCAGCATCCCATATGGTCCCACAAGCACCGCCAGGAGCAATTCCTGAGTACAGAGCCAGGAGTAGCCCCTGAGCATTGCCAGGTGTGACCCAAAAAGAAAAACAAACAAATAAACAAATAAAAAAGCACAATTAGGGAATAATACATATCCCAAAGCAACAGAATCTGTGAACTGGACTACAGAACCGAACTCACAAGGGTAGCAAGACACAAGTTCATTTTCTAGCTAGCAAAATTCATTGGAGAACTTAGCTGCCTGTACCAAACTCTAACATTTGGGGTGGAGGGAGTAGGAGAAGTTCTTTTTGAATAACAAGTTCTATAAATCCCCAACCGAGTGTTCATTTTTAGATAAACCTACCAAGAAATACAATACCTTTGTAAGATGAAAAAGAAATATACTCTGAAGCCATTTTAGCCATATCTCCCTTGAGAAAATCAATTCTTTGTTTTCACTGTTTTTTTTTTTTTACAGAAGCCAAGTCTAATGTTTGCTGCTATTTTGTCTTCCCACTAGAAAGAACAAGGACGACATTGCCTCTGAGTTCCCCCTTCCTCACCCGATCTGCTCTCTCCCTCTCTACCATGCAGGTACTTGCCTGAGATCATGAACGATGGACTGACCAACCAAATCAACAATCCTGAGGTGGACGTGGACATCACCCGCCCTGACACCTTCATCAGGCAGCAGATCATGGCTCTGCGCGTGATGTCCAACAAACTGAAGAATGCGTACAATGGCAACGATGTCAACTTCCAGGACACAAGTAAGAAAACCTAATCAGTAGCTGTAGCCTCCGTAATCAAAAGTGGATGTTCACAGAAATGTGAGCGGATGCTTGATCTTAAGGGTGCGAACTGCCACCTCTTCGTGGGTGGGTTTCATTATCTTAAGGGTGTGAACTGCCACCTCTCCGTGGGTGGGTTTCACTTTGCAATTTTAGCTGATGGTGTATCGCCAACCTAGGGTGTGATTGTACTGGAGACTTCACCTGAAAACAGTGCATGTCTACAGTCCATTGAGCAGTAACAGGTATTGGGGAGAGTCTGAACCACTTATGCTGGAGTTTGGGGTGATGGGCTAGTTGCCATGTAGCAGTGGGGGGGGGTCTGAAGAATTCCTTCAAAGAGAGGGGTCTCTTCTTCCAAACTCATGTCCCTGGATTATCATCACTGGAGAAGATCCAGGGTCTCAGGTTTGGAGATCTGGAGATATTTCAAATCTATCTCAACTCAATGCCAAATTTATGCTATATTTCAGAGACATACTTGTTAATGTTAACTTAACCAGGGCTTCTCATCCCCCCAGGCCTCTCTCTATTCCTGCCTTTCACATATCTGAGTATATTTATAAAATAAGTCTCTCTTTTTTTGTCCCCACATCTGATCAGTGGGTGTGTACCATCTCAGTAGCCCTCTCCCTTTCATCAGTCAGAATTATTACAATATGACACATGTTGGATTTTTTTTTGTTTGAGGGCCACACCCAATGGTGCTCAGGGCTTACTCGTGGCTCTGCACTCAGGGATCACTTCTGGTAACCTCGGGGGACCCTAGGGAGTGCCAGGAATCAAACCTGGGTCGCCCCATCTTCATAATCATCATCATCATCATCATCATCATCATCATCATCATTTCTCGAGTGGTCTCAGTAACGTCTCCATTTGTCCTAGCCCTGAGATTTTTAGAAGCCTCTCTTTACTTGTCTTTTCCAATGGTGCTGCATTAGAGGCTCTTTCAGGGTTGGGGGAATGAGACCCATCATTGTTACTGGTTTTGGCATATTAATACGCCACAGGGAGTTTTCGAGGGTCTCCCATGGGGGTAGGAAACTCTCGGTAGCTTGCCACATTCTCACAGGTAGTTCTCCCTCTGGGTCGGTCCCATGGAAAGAAAATTCCTTATTCAATGTATGAAAGCAAATTCCTTACTCAATGTATGACCTCTCAGCCTCAGTTACATGTAGTATTTTTGTCCTCTTAAGATCCTTGTACCATCTTTGGGGCTGGAGAGATAGCACAGCGGGTAGGGCGTTTGTCTTGCACGCAGCCGACCCGGGTTCAAATCCCAGCATCCCATATGGTCCCCTGAGCACGGCCAGGGGTAATTCCTGAGTGCAGAGCCAGGAGTAACCCCTGTGCATCGCCAGGTGTGACCCAAAAAGCAAAAAAAAAAAAAAAGATCTTTGTACCATCTTTACACAGAGCATTATACCTTACTTTTTTACATATTCTCCAAAAATATCCTTTTTAATATTAATTTAGATATTCGATATGCCAAATACAGTAACAATAACAGATCTCATTCCCCTGACCCTGAAAGAATTTCCAATATGGCACTGCTTGGAAGGATGTGTATGGAGAGACTGCTAAAATCTCGGGGCTGGGACGAATGGAGATGTTACTGGCACCCGCTCGAGCAAATCAATGAACAACGGGATGACAGTGATACAGTGATACAGTGATTTACTATTTACTTCTTTAAAGAATATTATACCATACTTTTTCCCCTCCAGAAACATTGTGTATCTTTAATTTTGTGTCAGACTTGCCCAGTCTGCAAAATTGGTAACAATACTTTGGCAGAACTCTCACAAACCAGAGGACACTAAATCACAGTTGATCTTAAGAAAGTGTTTCAGTAGAAATGACATCTGCACCTATATGTTCATTGCAGCACTGTTCACAATAGCCAGAATCTGGAAACAATCCAAGTGCCCGAGAACAGATGACTGGTTAAAGAAACTTGGGTACATCTTCACAATGGAACACTATGCAGCTGTTAGGAGAGATGAAGTCATGAAATTTGCTTATAAGTGAACGGTCATGGAGAATATAATTCTAAGTGAAATGAGTCAGAAAGAGAGGGACAAACATAGAAGGGCAGCACTCATATATGGAATATAAAATAACATAATATGAGACTGACACCCAAGGACAGAAGAAACAAGGGCCAGGAAGATTGTTCCATGGTTGGAAGCCTGCCTCATGAGCTGGGGGAGAAGGCAGCTGGAATAGAGAAGGGATCACTAAGTCAATGATGGTTAGAGGGATCGCTCAGGAAGGGAGATGTATGCTGAAAGTAGATAAAGGACCAAACATGACAGCCACTCAGTATCTGTATTACAAACCATAATGCCTAAAAGTCAAGAGAGAATAAGAAGGAAAATGTCTGTCATAGAAGCAGAGGGAGGGGCATAAGGTGGGGGATAACTCTGGGACATTAATGGTGGAGAATGTGCACTGGTGGAGGAACAGGTGTTCGGTCATTGTATGACTGAAACTCAAACATGGAAGCTTTGTAACTGTATCTCATAGTGATTCAATTTTTAAAAAGTAAAAAAAAAGAAAAAAGAAATAATTTCAGTAAATAACATTCCATTTATCTAATAAAAATGGTTTTCATCTGCAAGTTCATCCACTCAAGCAACAAAGCAGCATTTTTTCTTTCTTATTTCCCCATCAAGTATTTCTCATTTCCCCACCTGCAGAGTGGGGACACTGCCCTAAATCTGGGACCCCTCCACTGTCCCAGATGCCTAAAGAAGGTCACTCACTCCAACAGCACCAGGCTGAAATCCCTACTTTATCACTGTTGAATTGAGAGTCACAAACAAATTGCATAAGGCTCATGATTCTTTTCAATGAAAATGGGGATTATTCCTGCCTCGTGGGTTGTGGAGAGACTCCACTGGGGCCATCGGTGAAGAAGCCAAGATAATACCTGGCGTGCTGTAGATCAAGATAACACCTGGCGTGCTATAGACTCCCCACCATTAGTCCCCTCTGTCCAGTTATACACACACAGGAAGCATTAACATTTGTCTCTGAGACATAGAGGAAACAGTAAAATGCTGGTGCAACTTTACATTTGACAGTTTTATTAAAGATCACAAAATACCAGCAATGATTTGAAAGGCGATTAAGTGAACTTTGTAGGAAACTAACTACATTTAAGTTCTTTCTCTAATTGGGTTCAAGAGGCTTAACCATAGAGGCAAGTTTTGGGTTTTCTGGTGTTTGGGTGACCTTTTACATGTGTCCTTATGGAGAGCGTTCTCTATAAAATATTTCTTTAACATAAAAATGGGTTGGTCAATGATTCCATAATTTGTTGGGGGAGGGGGAAAGAGTTTGTGTGCTTGAGTTAATGAGACAGAAAGAAACAAATTAAGTCACCTAAATCCTTTGCCATCATCTTCCCAAGCTTTCCCCTATAGAAAATGTTAGCGTTTTGCTCTATTTTAAGTGACTCATTTAATACCTGAGTACAGGCTAATTATTAACCAGTAGGCTAGCATTCTTCAACTTTTTTACATCTTCAGTCCAGCTTCTGCAGGGATCAAACGTAGGTATGCCACGTGCAAGGCAAATGCCCTATAGACTATATTCAAGCCCTTGATAAAATTTTCTTTTGTATATTATTTCCTTCTTTGATCTTGCTACTTTAACCATTCTATCTCTATCTGTGATTTTTGTCATTCTGATTAGGATGTGTTTGGGAGTATTTTTATGCAGGTTTCTCTTTTTTTCCCTTTGTGAACAAAATTTTAGTGTTGAACCCAATAACACTTTAATTTTTTTTCTTTTATTTTTTAATGAATCACCATGGGGTACAGTTACAGACTTACAAATTTTGTGCTTATGTTTCAGTCATACAATGATTGAGTGCCCATTCCTCCACCAGTGCCCTTCACCATCAATGCTCCCATCCCCCATCCCCCCCGCCCTCCTCCCCTCTGCTTCTGTGACAGGCACATTCCCTTTTACTCTCTCTCTCCTTTAGGGTGTTGTGGTCCATACAGGTTTCTTTTAGCAGGTACCCTTTAGGCTTCCTGGATCTGGGTGCCAGCACTCTCCTGCTCTGGGAACTTCTCTGCAATGTCAGTGACTGTTGCTTCTTCATCAGGGTGCCTTCCTGGCCCTCTGGGGCCCTGATAATTCTTATATTGTTGCTCTTGAATTCATCCCAAAGTTTTCTTGTCAGCTGTTCATTTACTTTTAAACATGTTTCCATCTTCTGCTCTTGTCTGATGGTTTTCTACACTTCATCTTGGAGCTCACCATTCTGTCCTCAGCAGCCTGTAGAAAATGTCACTCTCTGCACTCATTTGTGGAGTATAAAATAACATCACATGAGGCTGACACCCAAGGACAGTAGATACAAGGGCCAGAGGGATTGCCCCATAGCTGGAAGACTGCTTCATGAGCAGAGGGGAGAAGGCAGATGGAATAGAGAAGGGATCACTAAGAAAATAATGGCTGGAGGAACCAGTTGGGATGGGAGATGCATGCCGAAAGTAGATAATGGACCAAACATGATGACCTCTCAGTGTCTGTGTTGCAAGCCATAATGCCCAAAAGTAGAGAGAGAGTATGGGGAATATTGTCTGCCATGGAGGCAGGGGGAGGGTGGGAAATGGGGGGTATACCCGGGATATTGGTGGTGGGGAATGTGCACTGGTGGAGGAATGGGTGTTTGATCATTTGTGAGATTGTAACCAAAACATGAAAGCTTGTAACTATCTCATGGTGATTCAATAATTTTTTTTTAATTTTTTAAAAAGAAAATGTCACTCTGCTGCTGAGGCCTTCCAAAGAGCTTCACCTGCCAAGTTTCATTTCACCTTCCAAGTTCCCCAGCTCTGTCATTTCTGTTTGTAGTTTCCTCATTTCTGCTCCTGTGTCCTCTTGCATCTTATTGGTGGTCCATTCCATTGTTTCGTCGAGCTCTTCTTACATCCCCAACAATTCCTCTCCAAATTCCTTATCAGAGAGGTTCTATAGCTCACTATTACTGGTTGAGTCTCCTGGGCTAGCGTCTTCACGCAGTACACATGGTGGGGTTCTGCGTTGCCTGCCCCACGTGACACTTGCAGTCTGGAGTTGATTCTTATGAGTTTCTATGTGACTAGGTGACTACAGTTAGGGTGTCTTTGTATGGTGGCAGTGAGTTACTATAGTTAGGGGGTCTCTGTATGCTGGCAGTGAGCTATGGAGAGATGAAGGCATCACGGCCACCCTGGCCTAGGGGGACCAGAGGGCAATCCTAAGTACCACATGAGCCCCTGATTCCGGCTCCTGCTGGCTCACCTCTGTGTCCTGGACCAGGGCAGATCAGGGCCAAGAGGGGTGGCTAGTGCCTTTCCCTTCCTTTTCCTTTTTCGCAGGCAGGAATCATCCTTGCCTGGCGAAGACAAGATGGCGCTCTTGGGTACCAAGCCAGCCCCAGTGACAGCTGATGCTGGGCGCTCCTTAGTTTCTCTTGATAAAAATCTCAGCTGGAGAATGACCATGAGAAAGAATAATTCAAGATATCTACGAATTAGTTGATATTGGCATTGCTTCTCTTTTCCTCTCTAACCTACGGAGGTTATATACATGTCAATCTGCAGTTTAAGAAATGCCCTGAGGAGAGATATTGCTCTTTTTCCCTTTAAAGGGGAATAAAAATCAGCATTGCTTCGCTCTAACCTTAGCACTAAATTTGGCTCTATTTTAGGACAGTGTCTGGCACACAAACCATTATCACATCATGTAGCTATCATCACCTTTATTGCTTTTGACATTTTTCAAAAGTGCCCCTTACGTATCTGTATTTGTGGTTCCTTTTCAGAAAGATAGGGCCATTATTTTTCACAGCTGGAATCTCCTGTCATTATTTGCTTACCACATTTCTAATATTCTGAATCTCTTCAATAATATCTTTGCAAAGGTTATGTTACTTCTTATTCATAATGGCCATGTTTAGAATAATTCCCTTAGCAATCCTGATATCTCTAAATTTAATTAATGGGCATTTTCCTCCTTGTAAAGGCCACTAAAGATAAATCAGAGAAAATGTTAAGAACCTGCATAGTGTATCAAGTGATCTTATCTGATATTTAGATATTCTTTTTAAAAAAAGTAATAATTGTGCTAAATTGTGCCTGGCTCATTCAGGACAACATAAGAATAGTCCCTTTATTACCTAGACCTCCACATCTTGACCTGTAGCAATAACCAGCCAAAATGGCTCCAGTTTTCAGCAGTAGCTCAACTAGCGCAGTTCCATTTTCAGGCCAGCATGTGGTGTATACTAGGGCTCTTAGATAAAACCAGTGAGGGGCCAGACTGATAATAGACGGGTAGGGCATTTGCCTTGCACATGGCTGACCCAGGTTCAATCCCCAGCACTACATATGGTCTCCCCCAAGCTCACCAGGAGTGATCCCTGAGCACTGCCAGGTGTGGCCCCCAAAATGAACACCAAACAAACAAACCATTGGGTAAGCCAGGGAAAGAGCAGATGTCCTTACCTGCTTCCCATTTTCCTGAGTCATCCCAGCAACATTATTTTACTGATACCCTCAAGCAAGTCTATAAAAAAGATTATGACTCTTCTCATTTTTCCAATGGATGAAGGAGCACCTCCTGAGGCTAATTTACCTTAATCCCATTAAATAAAAAGTGACATCTTAAAATCCAGGTCATCACTGATGTCAGAATCCTATTTCTTTTCCACCAGGCATCATTCATTGACAGCACGAAGTTTGGTGTTCTTTCCATTGGGGGGGCGGGGGAGGCGTGGCAGGGGTTGTCTTCACACATACTCTGCAAGGTAAATATTACCGTCTGTATAAATGAGAAACTCTGCAAGAGTTGAGCAAAACTACCGAAGCACATTTCTTCATGAAGCAAATATTTATTGTGCAACTACTGTATGCCGGGACCACTGAAGACAAGAGTAATACAGGCACGAATAGTAGAAAATAAAGTCTCAGCTCTCAAAAATTTACCTTCTGATGGAGGAGCCAAAAGACCACCAGACAAGTCACAGATACAGTAGCCAGTGGTCATAAGAGCTTCCACAAAGCTGGGGGCTGCTGATACCCCCTCTGAGACTCTGGTCTGAGATGCAATTTTGGAAAGAAAAGGGAATGATGCAGTGATCTGTGAAGCTAGGATAGTCCCCCAAGTCAAATGGGCAAGCAAGAAGATGCCATACTGAGATGGACAGGTACCTGGGCACTGGTTTTATGCAAATAATGGCGAACTTTTTTCTGCATGAGCCAGTTTTTATATGCACTCAGCTTTGGAGGCCACACATGGATAGAGAGTTAGACTTTACATAAGTGAGTGGGTATGGCTATGTTCAATAGAGCCAAGTGAAGTCCATCCTTGTTCTTAGGAGAACAGTGTAAGGGGGAAGCAGCGAATAGTAATAATAATATGTGCATCCATAGCTGTGGGTTGCTGTTCCTTTGAGTTCCAACTTGTATGGTGGGTATTTTCAATACCATCCTTTTAGGGATGTAACTCAGTGGCAGAGCTTACGCAGCTAGGAATGTTGAGGAACAGTTTTTCCCCCATGGTACCCAGAAACACTGTGCACTGGGTCCAGGCAGACGTAGGGTGAAGGGTGACGGGCGTGCAGAGAAGCATCCTCTGGGAGCAGCTGATGGCGGCTCACTTTATTGCCAAATACACACATATTTTATAGAGGGTCTCGTCTTACAGGAAGGTCCGATCACATAAAGTTTCGCATTATTGGTCTATTGCCTTTTCTTCTCTGCTATGCCCGGGTCCAATCCCACTCAAGGCTAGATGCTGCGGTTAGGATGACATGCTAAGCATACATGGCAGTTTCTGGGTCTTTGACGCATGTGACTAGGAGGGTGAGTGAGGCTCGAGGCGGCTGAACACCCGATGCTGACACCCTGTTCTACTAACTTTGCCCAGTTACTCGGCCATGCGAGACTTCCTTTCTGGGCCAATTTCCAAGGTCGTGTTTCATCTGCTCCACATAGGAAGACCTTGGTTTGATCTGTGGCACCAAGTTTGCTTAATCTCTGAAACCCTTTATAAAAAAAAAAAACAAAACAAAACATGAGATCAGCTGGGAATAATGGCAATGAGTAGCGAAAAGGAACTTAGAATTTCTCCAAGCAACTTCAACATGGGTGAAACACAAAACGCCCTTTTGACACCAGCCGGATAGGTGTGGCCTCACCAGAGGGTCTGAGAAGTTTTGTTTCCTAGGTTAGGGTAACTCCAGTTGTTAACTAAAACCATCTTTCCCACATCTGCTTCCCTTCAGTCCACCGGCGCATCCACTGATTAAAAATAAATTCTTGGGGCAGGGCGGAGGGGTCCTGGGGCAGAAAGCTGGCCCCTTCTGCCACCGGAGGCGAATCTGCAGTGTCCCTCCCTACCCAGGTGTGGTCTAATTTTTCTCTTTCTCCATCTGTCTCCCCCACCCCCAGGTGATGAATCCAGCGGCTCCGGCAGCGGCAGCGGGTGCATGGATGACGTGTGTCCCACCGAGTTTGAGTTCGTCACCACCGAGGCCCCTGCAGTGGATCCTGGCCGGAGAGAAGTGGACTCCTCCGCTGCCCGGCTGGGTCTCTCTTGGCTCTCAGGCTTTCTCGTCTGCGCGGTCTTGACACTGCAGAGACTGGGCAGATAATCCTGGGTCTCGGGTCCCACGAAACTGCGTCTTAGCTCTCTGAACAGCCAACTCACTTCTTTTCTTACTCTTGGCCAATGGGACCATGCCACCGCAGCGGAGCGTTTTCTATGAGAAGAGGGCAGTGCTGCACTCTGCCTCCCTTTTTGTTTTCCCAAAGAGTACCGGGTGCCAGACTGGACTGCTTCCTCTCTCCTTCAGCTCTCTGTGGGGACCTTGTTTATTCTAGAGAATTCTTACTCAAACCTTTTCGTACCAGGAGATTTTCTTACCTTCATTTGCTTTTATGCTGCAGAAGTAAAGGAATCTCACGTTGTGAGTTTTTTCTCCCCCGTTTAAAAAAAAAAAAAAAGCATAGGAAGAACATAATTTTCCTTGCAAAATCGGGCCAAACCCCAAGACAACTGCATTTTCAACAAAGAAGCAAACAAGAAAATACCATAGCTTGGGCCAGCAACTTCCCTTATAGGCTTTTTGGGGGGCTTTTTTTTTTTTTGGCTTTTATCGTTTTGGTTTTGTTTCTTGTAACAAATAGAGTTTACTAATGCTTATATAGGGAGAAAGCTTGAGACTTTTATTTTTAATGTAGTGAAAATAGCTCTTGTCTTGGAGGTACCGTCTCGCACTCTCCGTCTTGCACTCTAACTACACAAAACCAAACTGATTTGGGGGTACTGATGATCAAATTAGAATTCCATCTTGAATCTGAAAGCGAAAAATTGCCACCATTCAGCACCTCTCTAACACAGCCCAGTTTCAGTTTTAGAATTGGCACCATTTTTCTGAATTCTTGGCATGTCTGTCCACTGGATCCAATTGGCACCACTTCTTCCTTCTGCTTCAGTTACTAGTGGAGACCCCTCACAACACCCATCTCCAGTGGGGGGATAAAGACAGCAGTCTTCCACCATTCTATCGCTTTGCTTTTGGCCACAAATTTGACCTTAGTTCAGTGTCTCTGCCCCTGGGCTCATGCCCCTCCCCAGGTAAAAGTTCTTCCAATGAACTGCTAAGCAATTCAATCCACGAGTGAGTTTTCTTTTTTCTAACTTTTTGGCTTTGTGTCAATTGGTTTCAGCATCCCAAGGGCATTCTCTTCCAAAAGAACTCACAACAACAAAAGTAAGACAAAAAAAAATTATATATATAGTATTGACATGGAGATTTGTTTCACTTTTTTAGTCTTAGTATGATCATCTATTTTTATATCTATATATAAATATATATAAATCACAGATTTTAACTTCTTAATTCCAAGCTCAGGGTTGACACACCTTTGTAATGAAAATGTTTTGTCAACCAGCTCTTCTTGTTTTGTGCTGCTCAGAGAAATGAGTCCCCCGGGATCTGTGAGCACCAAGAATCAAGAAAGAGAACTTTTTACGTATCTAACTGTCCATTTAGTAAAAGTTTGCCAGGGCACACCCCTTTTGTCATGAGCGTGCTTTGGCCTGGGTGCCCCAGACTGGATCGAGCTCATGGGGAGAGCCAGGAGGGTGCAGGATTTCCCTGGTGATGGAAACCGTGTGCATAAAGAGCATGTTCTCCATGAGCCACCATTGTTTTGATGTACACCGCTTTCAGACGAGGATCCCTGCTTGGCATGTGGATGTATGACCCAACTCAAGAGGCCGAGGGAGAGCCACAGCCTAAGCCATCTGCCATGTGTGTCAACGCTGGGCCTCAGCTTGCCCTGGCAGAGAGAAGCAAAATAAACCAAACTGGGGCTTTGTGAATACCGTTGGCGATCCATGTGTGTCTTGGTTTTTCCGATGCATCTGGGGTTGGGAGAGGTAATGTTTCAAGACACCATAAGTATGCTGGTCACATTTTAATTCACCCATTGACAGTAAGGACACGTAAATGGTATTTTTCGATCTCTGCCCTCATGGCAATTATAATTAGTTATTGATTTAGTCATCACTTTTAAGTAGAACACATGCGGCACACTAGTATTAAGTATATTTGAGCACTTTTGCAAAACTGAAAAGTATTTAGAAGCATCTATTGCTGTTTTACGCCTAATGAAATATGAAATATAGGATTCCAAGAGACTTTGTGGCATCTTTTTGTTTAGATCTTTATGAGATTAACACTTGATCTAATTCACCATTATATGTGGCTAGAAAAGCATCCATTTCACAGCCAAACTTTGACTTCCAATGACATGTTAGACCTCTCTACCAAGGCTCAGTCATTTCTCTTTCCCATTGTATACTCAGAAATCAGTATTGTCTTTTCTTCGATAAGGTGCAATACAAATTCGATCAACCTTCATTTTCTAGGATATTTGATAATGACTTTCTTAATGGCTTTAGACTCCAAACCTTTTCATTCAAAATATTTCTGCATTGCCTTCTGTGAAAAGAGAATGAATTCCTTTTGCCCCCGTGCTTTGACCCCAGAAAAGTTTTATGCATGTGTATGAATACACGCCTTATAAATTAGAATGAACCCAAGTTTCATTCATACGAAAAGCAGATGACTTAGAAGCGCCTGCATTCCCCATAGTCTCCGTGTGGAGGGTCAGCGATCCATAGGAAATGAAACAACTCTTAGTTCATGTCGCCAGATCATTAGCCAACCTGCATGAACGTGGTCAAGGCTTTACTCAAATCACAGTTCCTCGTTCTCATCTTCTCCTGCATCATATAATTTTCAGACCAATTTCACATGGGAATTTTTGTTCTGCCCTAATGGAATTGGTGTCATCCAATTACCCTCTTCCAGTAAGTCTTGTGAAATATCTCCCCACTCCCTCCCCGACCCCACCAAATTGTTCCCTCTCATTTCAGCATAGTGAGAGGGGATATGATAATGCTCCATCATTTTTCCAGATCTGCCCTCATTTGCTTGGATGTCCCCTAAATTCTGCGATCACATCTTACCCTCTGTTTTGAATAGAGAGGAATGGGCTCACAGATTTAAAATCAGACCCTAGAAATTGTCGGGTGATGCTCATAATTGCAAACACTTAGCTTATTGAAGTGCCTCTATTTACATGTTCTTTAGTTATAATATGTATTTTTCTAACAGAAATACACGTCTGTAATTGGTGTATATTATACTTTGTATATGTTCTAACAAGAGCTAATCAGAGGCTAAAGTCTTTAGCAGAGAAGAATGAATTGCAAATTCAGGAATTAGAGACAGCCAAGGCTACCTTTTATCATTTTTTTAAAAAAGTCACATTGGTACTTTGGTATAACAATGGTAGCACTAGTAATCTGACCCCCTTACAATGGCTTATCCGAATAAGTAACTTTTATTATGTGCTTTAAGTGTAAGGGATAGAAACTAGTATTTTGCCTACATGGAAAAACACTGATTCATTGACAAACAGTAGTAATCATTACAACAACATTCTGCATAAATCAAGCACATTGAAAATATTACTGGATGCAAGATCCTGATGTTTAATTTATATTCCCTGCTGCAGACATTAGACTGCCTGAATTCTTTAGCCATTACACACATGTTTTGGCTATACCCTAAACACCAACTGAAGTTCCCAGGGAGAATACAAACTTAGCAAATTCCTGAGTTGTGATTCCTTTATAACTTCTCTTTGCAAAGGCATATTGCCCAGTGGGGTTTGATTAAAAGTAGAAAGAAATGTTAGTAAGTGCAAGTTTTGACTTCTCCCAAACTTGCCCAAATTCAATCATTTTCATTTACTTAACCACACTAACAGATCTGACTTTGAACTTAAAAGTGGGGGAAGGAGGTGGCTTAGCTTCACCAACAGAAGAGTAAAGGAGACCATGACTCACAAATTTGCAATATGTTCTTCCTTGGTGGAAACATTAGCTAGTGTTTGTTTTAGGCCAAGTTATACACATAGATTGTTGATTTGTGTGCATTCTCGAGCCTTGTTATACCACAGTTGGCTACCACCAAGAACTCAGCTTAGGGTGAGGACATTTGAACCTCATTCAAAGTTGACTAGTTGCTGGAATTTTCAACATGGCCTTTTAATGAGGTACTTCCATGAAACAGTTCTTAAAGATGGCTTAGTGGCAAGGTCTCCGTGTGAATATGCATACTCTATAAACAGAACAAATGTGTGCACCAATCAAACCTAAAATTTTATGTGACTGTCAAATGAATATTATTTGGGTTAAGGTTTTTCATTTCTGATTTGGATAGAAAATTGCTATTAATCTTGTATTAAAAATAGTTTTAAAAAATCTACCAGTGCCCTTTCTGTATCTTATTAATTATTGTCAAACTAAATTTCAGAACATTTGATTTTGGTTGTTTGTATGTTTGTTTTAGACCTTTTAAAAACTACATTATTAAAAGAAAGGAAAAAAAGAACAGAATCATAGCTAATATTGGTAACACATCAATACACCTGGCATTTGTAATTATCAACTTTTAGAAATTTAGATTATTTAGAGCTTTCTAAACATGTATTGAAAATACTATCTTCTTTTGTATTGGTTTTCTCTCTAAGATAAAATTTAATATCTTGGGATGTGATGTCAATGCTTTATAATTGCGGTCAGAAAAATAAGATAGTATGTGAATCAACTAACAGTTTCCACATTCATCAATAATTTTTACATCCTTTAAAGTTTTCATGCTCAGACATACATGCTAAATATTTTGTAATATGCTTAAAGATGCGTTTAGCAAATATTTATTATGCTCTTGCTGCCTTAAACATACTCCAGGTGCTGTGTTACTGGTTGTCAAAACTGCCAGGCGGAAATTTTTCATTATTTTCCTTTGTGAAACCTCGTCATTGCAAATATGTTGCTTATTTCAAGAATGATCTTTAGACCAACAGTGATCCCAAATTCAGCCTCTATATTCCCCATTCCAGCTCTCCTGGAATTAGGCAACATCCTAATTGCTTACTCATCAGACCCTCACAGCGAAGCCAATGACCCACCTGGGATCCCCCATTTTTTACCACCAAAACAGAATAGTGTTTAATAAATAACCCATAAAAAGTTATAAAGAATATTCAGTGTTTATAGACATTGTTATACTTTAGCTCGTATACCCACTGTCATCTTGCTTTCTATTGAGAAAGGGATTTTTACAAAACAACTAAAATAACTTTAGAATAATTTTATCTAGGAAACCAAAATATAATAAATATTATTTGGAAATAAGCAGAACCAATTTCGTGGGAAAGAAAAACACCTGGATGGATTTGGGAGGGAAAAAAATGAATAAAGCCACAAGCATTCTTATCAAAACATAGTCATATTCCTTTTAATTTATTCTTGAGTTAGATGGGTCAAATATACAAATTTTGTATTAAGTCAAAATATATAAGCAAAATAGATGCATAAAATAAGATGCACAGTATGACACTGACTTTCAAATAACCAATTTGTAAAATCAGAGCAATTAGACATAGAGGGTGATTTCACATCTTAAGAGCTAGAAAGATAGAACCCTCAATGAGTCTATTCTAATAGACATTCAAAGTTTATTTCATGAGGATACATTTCTGTTCCACAGACACACTGATTTGCTGATCAAGGGATGTGACCAAGCATATGTTATTGGCTTACAAACAGGGCAGACAGCAAAGCTGTCTCGCAAGTTGCCTGTTTCAGGAGTTCAAGTTCTTGCACACCTTGGAACATAAAGTAGAGCAAGATCGTGGAAACTTTACCCTGGGGAGAGCTTAGGTTCAGACAGAAACAAAAAGAAGCCCAACCAACCCACTGGATTCAAGGCACTCGGAAGGATTTTTACCAGGAATCAAGTCATCTTCTCTTCAGTAAGAACAAATGTTATGAACTTGTAAAGCAAAGGGGAAAAAATTGACCCGGGACAGAAAAGTCACCAATCTCTCCAAAGTTATGTAATCATAGTGTGCCAGACACCAACGGAGGTGCCAGGGCGAGACACCAACATTTTTTGACTCAGCCAACTTAGACCTCAGCAGGGAAGAAACAGATCTCAGGCAAGTAAGCATTATGCCAGGTGACCAGGAAATGGGATATGCCACGAGGAAAGAAAACAGGAAATGAGACCAAGACTAAGAAGGGGACTTTCCATTAGACCCGGGTTCTGCAGAGCTGAACCCATTTCTCAGGTGTCCTCCAGCTAAAATCTTATGACAGGATGTAGACACTCATGGAGAAGACCTGGGGACGGTGATTTCTGGACCAAGAAGAAGCAAATGTTAAGATCGCAATCCAGAAGTGATGGCTGAGGATTCTGGTGTGGCAAGAGACCAGTGAGCGGGCTGGAGCCATAGCACAGTGGGTAGGGCATTTGCCTTGTATGGGGCTGACCCGGGTTTGATCCCCAGCATCCCATATGTAATGCCAGAATTACTCCTGGCATTACCCTCAGCAATGCCAGGAATAATTCCTGAGTGCAGAGCCAGAAGTAACCCCTGTGCATCACCAGGTTGACCCAAGAAGCAAAAAAAAAAAAAAAAAGACCAGCGAGAATGGCTGGTTCTTGAGAGATGGTTGAATTACCAAACGGGTGCTGCCATGTGATGGTTAGTGGTCAAGGCAATGGCCTTCACCATCTGGGAATCCAGTGCCCCCAGTATCAGCACTGTAACCTTTCTGGTGAGCCTGACAAGCATTTTAAAGTATATTTTAATCTGGCATAGACTAAGGTCCGTATATACCTCACCTAATGGGATCTCTATAACGTAGGAATCATTATCTTCATTCTATACAGAATGAAAGGAAGCACAGTAAGATTAACTTACTTGCCCAGTCACATTCAAGGCCATTACATGTACCAAGATCTTTAACAACTAGGCAGAAAAATTGCAGTACAGAAGGATAACTTGCTTTTTCTGTTATGAAGCTGATTTCATTGGACTAGCCAAGAATTGCAGCAAGAGTGTCAGTAGGAATCATAGCAAGTATTTGCTTGCACGGAGAGTCGGTATGACAACTTTATTCTCAGCCTTAGGGTCATTTTCTTGTTTTCTTCTTTAAAAAGAAGAATTTTTTTAAATTTTTTTAAAGTCCACACCTGTTGTTGGTCAGTGAGGTTAGTCCTGGCAGGGGGTCGGGGTAAATGATTGTGTGGTGCTGGGAATCAGGACTTCATCTAAGCTAGACATTTGTTCTACCACTTGAACTACCTCCCTCCTCGGGCTCTTAACTATTTTCAAAACTCAAAAATCCTAAGTAAATACTGATTCCAGGTTCCTGCAGAGTTGAAACTTAAAGCCACAGTGAATCAACATTTAATACCTACCTAGGACAGGGTTTATATGTACCAAATCACTATTCCCTTATTGGTTCGTTTGGCTTAAACATGCCACAGAAAGCCAATTATTCACAATATTTGGTTCAACTTTCACTGATGCTTTTCACATGAACTATCTCTATAATTTACCTGTTCAGGTGGTTCAAAGTGACCTCAAATACACATCAAACAGTTTAGATATTAGTCAAGTCACATGCACATCTGGTTTGGCTGCCTTGTTGACTAAATTAGCTATTAACAGTATTTTGCAATGTAGATGACATGGAAGACACTACAGATTAAAGTCTTGGCCAATGGGAGGTGGAAAGATAGTTTAGAGATAAGGTGCTAGCCTTGCATATAGCCAACCCTGGTTCAATTCCTAGCGCTGTATAAGGTACCATGAGCACTGCCAGGTTTGATCTCTTAGTTTAGAGCCAGGAGTAAACTCTGAGCACCACTTGGGGTGGCAAATACGTAAATAAATAAGTAAATTTATGGTCATGGTGTTCTCAACTAAAGGATCAGGGCTTATGGGGATCAAACTTGCGTTGGTGGTGTACAGGGAAAGTGCCCTAATGGTTGTACAATTATTTTGGCTCCAAAGCTCCTTTACTGGTTGTATTCTTGTGTCTGATTAAAATAGAGAGAGAATTGCAATCATTGATTACAGGTTTCATCCCTCCTTCAAAAGATTTTCCTTATATATTTCAGAAAAGCAGTTGAATGTTAAGCAAGGGAACAGTTTACCTACAAAGCTCCATTGTGTCTCTTGATACAAAATGTCTTATATTTACCTAAAACATTTTACCCAAAGGAAAGTTTAAATTAATTTTCTTTACATATCAAAGAAGCTATTCGGTGGAATCAAGACTTTCTTATCACTTATTCTCTCTTTCTTCTTTGTCTCTTCCTCATCCCTATTAGAAAATAAAGATCTAAATCTTCTTTCTGGTTTCTATCAACCTTGAACAAATTTATATAATTCATCTCTATTAAACAGTTATCTCAAGTTATGAAGGTCAAGTTTGATGAAAGATATTTTGACAGTAATCTGATTTATCTCTGCTCCCAAATCATGCAAATTAGCATACATCCAAGGCACTGCATGTGAAAATTAGATGTCCCCAAATTATATTTGGCCAAAACATTTCATCCAAATAACTTTATTAAAGACTTCTTAGTAGTCCAGTAATAATTTTATTGGTTTTGGTGTGTTTGAGGCATTGTATATCAGTTAAAATATTAAGACTAGGGGCCAGAGCAATAGTACAGCTTCCCTTGCACACAGACAACCAGATTCAATCCCCAGGACCCCATCTGGTCCCCTGAGCCCACTAAAAATGGTCCCTGAGCATACGGTACCTGAACACTGCTGGGTGTGGCTCCCCCCTCCCAAAATTCAAAGCAAAGCAAAAAGACTATTTTAAATAGCCAAAAATAAGCTCAGATTTTGTATATTTAATTATGTTTGTACTTTAGAATTTTATTAAGAGAAACATTAAAGCTTTTCATCAAATGGTAGAGTATTAGAGAGCATCAGTCAGTAGAAATATGCTAGCAGAATATATTTCTATAGAAAAGAATAAAAGACTGTCCCTACCTCTAAGAGCTTCCTTCCTCTGGAGTAATCCTATGATAGTGTTCTTCGTTAGCAGGAAGGATGGCATTGAATGGCAGAGAGGAAGTAAACTAAAGAAAACAATAATGGAATTCAATGCCATTTGAAGCATAGAGTGTCTCCTACATTTATTTAAATATTTCTGAATCTTCACTGGGAAGCCTCCTCTCTTGACAACATAAAATAATGGCACCTAATCAAAAGCTTAAGAAGAACAGAGAAGGCCAACAGCAACTAGGCATCATTAATAACCATGGAAATTCAAATTAAGGTCATAATGAGACATCGGTAGGATTGCCACTAACAAAAGAATAAATCATCATCAGAAGTGCCAGTAAGGAACTGTGATGTACCACTGGTGAGAATGGAACTGGCATAAGCACTGTGCAAAACTGGAATTGTCTCAAAATCCAAAACGTAGAAACATCATATTGCTTCAGTGATACCATTTCTGGACATAGAGCCGAAAAAATTAACACTGCCACATTCATTACAGCATTATTCACGATAACCCAGAAACAGAAGCATCCTGCCTCAATGTTTATTCAGGAATAAATGTATAAAGAAAATGTGGTAAAGCCATACAATGGAATACTATTCAGCCTTTAAAAAGATAAAAATCTTGTCATATGTTGTACTATGTATAAGCCTTGAGGATATTATGCTCAGCAAAATAAGTCATTCATTTAAGAAACAAATAGTGCAGAATTTCACTTGTGCATAGTATCTCATCTTTCCAGCCTCTTAGAACAGACAGTAGAATTGTGGTTGCCAAAGGATGGAGGGGGCCAGGGAGAGTGAAAGAAGGGATCATTGATAGTCAATGGAGAGAAAGTTTCAATTTTACAAGATGTGAAAGAACTTGAGATCTCTTATGTAACAGTGGACATGGCTGACACTGCTACACGACACACTGGGAAATGATTCCATTGATAGATTTAATGGAATTGTTAATAAATAAATAAATAAATAAATAAATAAATAAATAAGAATGTATTTGCTTATTCCCAAGAGGTCCAAGGTCTAGGTCCAGTGTGAGTGAGAGACTTCAGAAGAAATTTACAGTTGACTATGTAATTGCCGTGGCAAACATGGTAAAGACTTCCACCAACACTGTGAGGGGCAGAAGAAAAGAGGCAAGAGGCAGCGTGTTGGGAGGAGAGAGCAAAAAGGGGTGGGGTAGACAGGAGTAGGGAGATAGCTCAAAGGAGTGGAGTGTGTGTCTTCAAGATCCAAAGCCCCCCCAGAAACACACACACACACACACACACACACAGAGCAGTGAAAGAAAGAAATCACAAAAGAATCACAGTACCTGAAATGAATACTCTTCTCTACTCACATATGTTTGTTTTAAAAATACTCACGTGCCCCCAGTTGTTGGAGACAGTTTCAGTTATACCTGTTGTCCAAGTGCTTCATAGCACCCCATTTACTCTCCAGTATCCCTGTCTGAGTGACAATTTTTATGGTCACTATAGCTATAAATAGCACCTGCCCCCACACCGGGCTGTCTTCACTGGGGCCCTCTAGGAGGGGGAGTGGGTTGAGTCTCCCTCCCAGCCCCAAACAGAGCCTTGGGAACTGAAAACCTCCAGAACCCAGCCACAGCCATGCTCAAGGCCACTCTCCACACTCTCGGACGAGCCTCACACATGAAGGAACTGACAGGGGAACCCAAGTGTGCGGGACCTGTGGCTGAGATCTCTAAGCCTGCTCGGATTTGGACTGGGCCTCCTCCACCCATGTTCCCCGTTTTCCAGTAGCTTGGCAGTCAGACCCACAAACCACCCCCAGTGCCATGTAATCCTATCAATGGTCAAGATCCAGAGACTAGAAAACATAGCTCCTGAAAGAGCAATGCACAATCTCGCACAGCAGAGCCTGACAAGCTACCCATGGCATATTCAATATGTCAACAACAGTAATAATAATGGACCTCATTCCCCTGACCCTGAACGCAACAGGAATGAATGAAGACATTACTGACGCCTGCTCAAGCAAATCGATGAGCAGTGGGACAACAGTGATACAGTGATACAGTGATAGCTATTAATAATAGGCTATTCACAAAGTCAATTTACGTTCAAATGTATATGACACCTACGATTTTTCAAACTACCCAACTGGCTCAAGAAGTACTGGATAAAGCTATTCACTACTCATTCCTGTTTAAATTTACCTGCCTACTTATAGTGAGCACATTGGGAAATACAATCAAGGTCTCAAAAACAAGTGTGGCCAGCTCAGATGACCCACTTCAAACACTCAGCTATTTTTTTGTCCCCAAGTAGAACACAGTTGGAACTCCATCCAAGTCATTGACCCCTCCTGTTCCTCCACAGTTCTGCTAGAGATATCCAGGAATTGACAATTGCTTTCCCAGTGGTTGCCTTTGGGTCCATTTGTCACTGCTAGAAAGATGGGATTTGAAGCATGTTTTGTCATTTAGCCACCTTACCAGTCTCATAACAACTGCAATCGTTTTCTTTTGCTTTTTGAGTTGTCACCTTGTATCATCAATTTCTTGACTACTCAGGCCAGGTCGACCAAATTGTTTCATTTTCAACCTTCCTCCTGCATTAGCACACAAAACACATAAAGTTCCCAACAAGCGGTACCAATAATTTCCTAAGCATTAATATATTCATCCCTTTTTCTCCCAATCAAATGAGCAAATCAGAATGCAAGGGAGCAATGGAGAGAAAGTAATCACAGAGCTAATGTTTGATTAATTCCGATTTATAGAGAATCATTCACAAATTTTACTCATTCAGTGATTATTTCTATCAAACCATTTGCCACCCTTGACAACTGATGGTGACATTGGATTAATAGAACTGTAGTGCTCCACTTCACACTGGGGAGAATATGCTCCAAAGAGGTCAAGTAGTTGAATTAAAAGTTTCACTCTATGGCTGGGGAGATAGTACAGCAGAGAGGGAGCTTGCCTTGCACACAGGTCACCCGGGTTCAATTCACAGCACCACATATGTTCCACTGAAATGCACCAGGAGTGATCCCTGATCACAGAGCCAGGCATAAGCCCTGAGCTTCGCCAGAAGTGGTTGCAAACCAAAAACAAACAAATGGCATCAGCTGATGCCCAGCATGTAAAAAGATGGATACTTGTAGGATAACATTGGTTTGTCCTTTCTCCCTTGCCACTGGGAGCTTAGATTTATTGGGTTACACTCAGCACAGTGTTCCAGAGTCACTCCCATTCCTCTGTGCTTATCTGTAACTTCTCTGTGCTCTCTTCCCCAATGGGTCTATCACTTATTTTCCTAGTCAGACTTGTTAACTTGTAAGGTCAGATTCCTCAGACATATATATATCTTTTGAACAGTTTACTTGAAAGCAATGTCCTTTTTGTGTGGACACAGGAAGGCAGTTAATATTATGCTTTTGCAACTTGGGAGTTAATTGACTCTGAATAATTTTCACTCCCGGGCATCTTCTTTCTTGACTCAGATGCCCTTAGTTCCCAGCACCCCCAAAGCAGGGTCCCGACGAGGGACTGAATGGACCTAGGGCAAGATATAAGCTACCCTGGCATTGAAATGGGGCAGGGCAAAGCGCCATAATACTTAATTATAAGTTAAGAGCATGGTCATGGACAAATTCTGTTATGATCCAAAAGTATCAACAAGATTAGGACCCTGCTAGAGTTAGGAAAGACTACTCTGGCCTGAGCACTGTAGTCTGAGATCTATAGCAAGATGCCCCCAGTAAAGCCAACCTATAACCTTAATGTAACTCTTACTGTGTCCATACAAAATGATTAATATTATGAATGTTTATATGTTTGTTGGACAAGGAGACAGAAACACACCAATGGTATTCCGCTCTTGGGTGGGTCGTCCTGCTGAATGAGAATCTGTCCTAGAAGAAGCTTCCCCTGAAGGAAGGACTTAACCCGTATTAATTGTGACCACACCTATGTGTAAGCCCCAACCCCTCATTCTTTTGGTATTTAACTGACTATAAGAGCGGACTGGGGGAGCCAGAAGGAGAATGAAGTAGAAGCAGGAGACGGAAGCAGGAAGGAGAAGGATGAAGGAGCAGGACCCAAGAGAAGGAAAAGGGGGATCAGCGAGGCAGATGCAGGAGAAGAATCAGAGGAGAATGGAGATGAGATTGGAATAAACTGCAATTGAGACCAACCAGCCTGGCCCTCATTCCCTCCTTCGTCCTCTCTTCCCCATCAGCCTCCCTGGGTTGGCAGAAGCAGCAGAGATCACTGAACACAGGCAGTGAGAGAGATAGAGTACCACAGCCTTTAGTAAATACACAGATACTTCTTAGATTGAAAATCACAGACAAAAAGGAACTGACTCTCCTATAAAATGCTCCATCCTTCAATATTTCTTATTCCTTTTGCAGGAACATCTGTTCCTAGAGATGTTTCAGAATCAGTTGAACATACATTGTGGTTTTGCATTGTCCACATTGCAGAGGTGAAGCTTTCACTAGAACTAAAAATGGACAAATCCTGGCAACTTTAGCCAGTGGTCTATCTTCATTTTAAGATTTGGGGTGAAAGATAGATAATTGATTGAGACAGACTCCCTCTTTTCAAAGAAGAAAGGCTGACACCTACTAAAAGATTAGCAAAGGGAACACTAACAATAGCAACAATATGGAATACTCTAAGCTCTTCCCACATATCAACTCTTTTCATTCTAAAAATAAAATATTCTAGCCTGAGAAAATAGTTTAAGGGAGTGGCCCTCAGCTGTGTGTGTCCCCTGTAATAGAAACAAATAAAAATAGACTTAATGAAAGAAATACAGGCTATTATTGTCCTAACTAGGCAGATAAGGAAACTGGAGCTTAGATAAATGACTCACCGGATCGTATAAAGTTAGAAATTAGAAGATACAGGGGTGAAAATTGCTAACATCATCAACACTAGCCAAGATATGGAGAGGCAGAGGGAGAGAGGAGACAGGATAACAGAATATCATTTAACGCAGAGAAAAGGAAATTCTGCTATCTGTTCCTACATGGATAGGCCTTGAAGGCATTAGGTGAAGTGAAATAATTGCCAGTACAGTGGTTCAGACACTAGCTTTGCATTAACCAACCCTTCCATTCATGACACCACAGACAGGCCTCCAAGTACCACCAGGAATGATTTTTGAGATCAAAACCAGGAGGAACCCCCGAGCCTAACACCCCACCCAAGAAAAGATGAATACTTTGTGCATGATGACAGATAACATTTATAAGTGGAATTATAAAAAAGTCAAACCCCAGATTGGCGGCTTCCAGATGCTAAGGTTAGGGGTTGGAGCTGGGATTGGAGGAAATGTGGAGATATTAGTCAAAGGGCATAAATTGCTGATTCCAAAGTGAGTTAAGACTTGGGGAGATGTAATGTACAGCTTGGTGATTATATTTTTTAATCCTTGAATGTTGCTAGGGGAGAAGACTTTGAAGAAGTGACTATTATGGAACGCATTGGTAGTTGTAGCTACTGTTCTCAAATAATCATTATGTATGAAAGTGTCTCAAAGAATATAGTGTATACTTACAGCATACTGTAGGACCATTGCATCTCAATAAATCCATCGGGGAGGAGGAAAAAATGCAGAAATCGCTAGCGCTGGACACGATGTGGCTACTTGCAGATGTCCATGGCTGTGAGTTTAGTTTGTCCTCTCTCTTTTGGGGTATGGGCCACACCTGGTGGTGCTCAGGACTTACTCCTGGCTCCCCGCTCCCCGCTCCTGTCATTAGGATACCAGAGTGTTGTAGTGGGTGTAGACATTCAGGTTCTTGTCCTCAAGCAGTCAAAACCGAAAGCAAGGGGCCAGATCCGAAATGGCCAAATTCAGCAAAGATTTCATTTAGGGAAATAGAAGGGCAGAGTAAGACAGGGAAGTTCTCAGATGTCGGGAAGTGTCTCCTAAAGCAAGATTCCGAAGAAAGGCTGGTGCCCTTTCCCCTTTCATACCTTTTCAACAGACTGGGTGGGTGAGTGTTTCTTTATTATGCTCCAAGAATATGGGCCATTAAAACAGGGAGAGGGTGCTGAGATTATGAGCTTCTGGTGTTGGAATCCAGCGGGGCTTCAGCCATCCGCGTTAACAGACACTATCTCAGGCATCTCTTGTAGCCTTCCTTTTTTAAGGACCATCACTGTCACTGTCATCCCGTAGCTCATCGATTCAATCGAGCGGGCACCAGTAACGCATCCATTGTGAGACTTGTTGTTACTGTTTTTGGCATATTGAATACACCATGGGTAGCTTGCCAGGCTCTGCCATGTGGGCAAGATACTCTCAGTAGCTTGCCTGGTTCTCCGAGAGGGGCGGGGGAATCGAACCCAGGTCAGCCGTGTGCAAGGCAAATGCGCTACTCGCTGTGCTATCGCTCTATCTCTTAAGGATCATACCCTTAATCATGTCTTCCTGTTCCCCAAGTCCCTATCAATATTGGGTCCTGGGGGTTGAAGCCCATCAGTCACACACTGGGCAGGTACCCTTCCCGCTAGACTATCACTCCAGCCCCAGAAATCCACAACTTTGGCAACTCTGCATTCACACAGAGGAGAGAAGCGACCTCTAGCAAGAGCGATTTACTGTGGGCTCCGTGGTAGTCAGGCACAAGAGAAATAGCCACTGGTCATCTCCTTGCCATACAGCCTTCTGCTCTGTCGGGGTTTTAAAAATTGCGGCCACACAGCTGCCACCGTGTTGACCCACCCACCCGCCCGGCTCTACAACTCAGGGCAAAATCTCCACGGAGATGCAAGCCAAGCAGCCAACACTCGCGGAAACACCGCTGAAAACTCTGGGCACCCCCCAAAGAGGGGGAGGGCCAAGTGCCCACCTTGCCAAAGCCCCAGAAGCCACACCCCCACCCGCAGCGGCACCCACACCTCACCCCTGCAGCCATGCCCAGCTAGGACTCAGCTCCACTGCAGACACCAAACCGCGAGTAATTTCAGGTCCTGGCGCCCAGGCTGAGAAGAAGCCCGTTTCTTCTCAAAGTGGGGACGGACAGCCTCCCTCAGCCGCGGCCCCCGCAGACACGCCCACCTCCCACAGCCCCTGCCCTGTCAACTCACTGGCCCAGACCAGAGATCTAGGAGTCCGTGACCTGCACAGCACCTCACAATTCCCCAATCCCCAAATTCCAGTAGGAGCACATCAAGTTAGATGGGAACGTAACAGAGACGCCAACTAAACGCATCAAACAAAAACTAACACAGAAAACTCGACTAGCGCAAATAGCTTAGTAAATCCCCAGGCACGGACCTGATAACAACCCCATGATGAGCTACGACAATTTTCACATTAAAATGTATTTTTATACTTGTCAATTTTAATATGAATTTTAATTAGAGCTGTTATCTGATCAATTTCGATCTATAGTTGTATCAACGGTTGGGGCTTTTGTCTATATTGAAAAGAATTTTTTTAATTGAATCACAATTACAAAATTGTTCGTACTTGGATTTCAGTCACATCATGTTCCAACACCTGTGCCTTCACCAGTGTACATTTCCCACTACCAAAGTCCCCAGTTTCCTTCCCCCTACCCCTGCCTGCCTCTATGTCTGTCTGTCTCTGTCTGTCTGTCTGTCTCTCTCTCTTCCTCTCTCTCTCTCTCTCTCTCTCTCTCTCTCTCTCTCTCTCTCTCTCTCTCTCTCTCTCTCTCTCTCTTTCTTTGGGCATTATAGTCTGCAATACAGATACTGAAAGGTTATCAAATATATCCCTTTACCTACTCTCAGCATTCATTTCTTATCCAAAGAGATCATTTCCGACTATTAATGTCATACTGGACCCTTCTCTATTCTAACTGCCCTTTTACACACACACACACACTTGTGGCATGCTTCCAACCATTAGCCAGTTCTCCTGGTCCCTTTTTTTACTGGTCTAAGATATTAGTCTCATATTAATACTAAAAAATAAATAATTTCTTGATTTTTTTAAGATTTAAAAAATTGTATTTCTTGTCCATAACTGAAGGTTATAGACAGAATGCAGAGCTTGGAGATGACATCCATAAAGTCTTATGTATATGCACTCAAATATATATGGCTTCGAGTAATTGATCAAGAAGAGAGACTGGGCTTTCCTGGGCCCTACTTCCCAATTCCCCGTACAATAAAGAAACAAACAAAGTAAAGTATTATGGAGCCAAGTTGTCCTTCAATCCTAAGGACTTGATGATGTCAAGATAAACCATGGTGGCTTTGCCGCGCCCTGAGCCCGTCTAATCTCTTGACTGAGTTACAGCCTTATCAGCACACTGCCTAGTCCACTGCCCTGCACGTATCTCCCCACCAGTCGGGATGCCACCAGACATATGCTCCTCTGCTGCAGGACCTCGTCACAATCCCTCCCAGCATCGCCAGCCCTGGGCTGACTGGCAGGGCGGAGCAGAGGGGAGAGGAGTGTTGGCTATTTCTGTAGCTGTTAGCACAGAGGCCACTGATGGCCGACTCTCTACTTCCCTGGAAGCCTCTATTAACCCGCTCTGGAATATGGCAATTTTCCTCAGCCACTGTCATTCACACAAATGCCCTTTCTCCCTGTCAGGCTACTGTTAGCGTCTGTTTTCTTCCTGCTCATTTAGCTCCTGACATTTCTTGCCAAATATTTTTGAGACAGTGCTCAGGCATCGCTAAGCAGCTGGCTGGGGCCAGGCCGACTTTGCATCCATCAGCTGTGGGAGGCTGTGTTTTGTATTTGCTTTCCATTCATTAGCGTTTCTTGCTGAGTCCGCCTTTTCTCCAAATATTGAAGACCCAGCTGACTAATGACTCTGTTCACGCCAACTCGTGTTGGTGATTATGCGTCTTTGGAAAGTTCTTAATAAAAACTATTAAAAGATTGTGCTTTACAAGGCTGGCAGTCGTGCCAGATGTGATATTATGTTATTAGACAAAGGCAATCTTGGAAAGGTTTCAAGGTAACATTTAAAAAGTAATCCTTTATGAGGTTGCCTGGTAAGAGATCCCATAAGTCTACAAACTCGTCAGAGGTTTGAATTCAGATAAAGAATGTGCTGGCAGATGGTGGTGGTAATTACCCCGTCCCCAAACTCAGATTGTATTTACCCTGCTCTATGCCTGTGAAGTTACCGGTGCGAAATCCAGCTTTTGGGCTGAGTTCCGTATTTCCTGCTGAAATGCACTAATACATGGAACTGTTTATTCCCTGCATGCGACAAGAATGTCTCACTCGCACTGTTACACCTACCACCTGATATAGATCATAAAACACAAGGTAGCACGAATTTGCACTAATTCTGGGGCTGAGTGGTAGTTGCCCGGGAATTCATTGTTGGAGCCTCTTGGCTTTTCATGAAGTTACCCAGACACTAAATTCTTTTCAACTCTGGCAAAAGCAGTCAGGGAACATTTGGAAGCTCTATAAAAGGCATGCTCCTAATCTTCAAATCCTTGCAAAGACTCTTTAGCATCTGTTAAAATAATTTTCCTTCTAATCTTCTGAAAACTAATAGGGAGAAAATTCTGAGCTGTTCCTTAATTAAGCAATAAGACATGGTGGCGGGTGGTCTGCGCTGAGTTAATCACAGTTGTGGAGTGTGAAAAAAAAACAAAAAGCATTAAGTTCCCCCCTATGTCCCCAAGTATCCCATTTCCTTCTGAATGGTGAAATGAAATGGTGAAATTCCTCGCTTGAGCTGGAGAGGGAGGAGGGAGAAATGCGGGGATGGACGGACTAGGGGAGTCTTACCTAAGGCTTCTTAGCATTTTGTTCTTGAGCCTCAGAACCACCTCCTATCTCTGAAGGATGAACAGTTCTAAGAATTGTGCAATGTTAAGAGAAGCCAGGAAGAGGTCCCCATGACAAGGAGCTTGAGCCAGTTTCATCTGAAGTCTGTTATCGCATATGAAATACCCAAAAATTAGGATTTAGGGGCTTAAGAGATTGCACAGAGGTAAGGCATTTGCCTTGTCTGTGATCAATCCAGGTTTGATCTCTAGTACTTCATATGGTCTCTGAGCACAGCCAGGAGTAATCCCTGAGGGCAGAGGCAGGAGGAAGCATTCAGAAGCTGGAGTAGCCCACCAAAATCAAATATATGTATATATATGTATACATGCATATATATCACTGTATCACTGTCATCTCATTGTTCAGCAATTTGCTCAAGCAGGCGCCAGTAACATCTTCATTCGTCCCAGCCCTGAGATTTTAGCAACCTCTCTTTACTAATCCTTCCCAACGGTGCCACATTGGAGGCTCTTTCAGGATCAGAAGAATGAGACCCATCATTGTTACTGTTTTTGGCATATCGAGTACGCCACAGGGAGCTTGCCAGACCCTGCAGTGCAGGCAGGATACTCTTGGTAGCTTGCCAAGTTCTCCGAGAGGGAGAACTAGGTCTTTGGATGCTGGGACTGGGTCACTAGGGGTGGGGAGGGGTATACATATATACATATATATGTATATATACATGTATATATATGTACATATATATATAAATTGGAGTGATAGCACAGTGGGTAGGGCATTTGCATTGCATGCAGCTGACATGGGTTCGATTCCTTAGCTCCTCTTGGAGATCCTGGCAAACTACCAAGAGTATCTCGCCCCCACGGCAGAGCCTGGCAAGCTACCCATGGTGTATTCGATATGCCAAAAACAGTAACAACAAGTCTCACAGTGGAGACGTTACTGGTGTTCACTTGAGCAAATTGATGAGCAACGGGATGACAGTGATAACAGTGATATATATAAATTAAATATATTACATATATATAATTAGCAATTGAAGTCAACACTAGAAGCTAGAAACCTGTCTGGTTGTGGATGGTTGAAAATGTCGAAGATGCCCCTTATTTTCTCCTAAAGATTAAGGGACAGGGGCTGAAGCAATAGCACAGGAGCACAGCAGGCAGGGTACTTGCCTTGCACTCAGCCAACCTGGGTCTAATCCCGGTCCCCGTGTGATCTCCCGAGCCTGTCAGGAGCGACTCCTGAGCGTAGAGCTGGAAACAACCTCTGAGAACTGCCAGGTGTGTCCCCAGAAATAACCTCTGAGTACCGCCAGGTGCACTCCCCCCCAAAAATAAGAACCCCCAAAACAGAAAGAATAATAGAACAGAAACCATAACCAGAACTCCTTAGGACCTGAGAGCAGTACAGGCGGAAAGCTGCCTGTTTCCAGAAAGGCTCAGGGACAGGCAGGGCTCAGGCACCCACGGGAGAAGGTGCTGAGCCCCCGCACCAGGCTGTTTCACTCAGGGCACCCCAGAGGGGGCGGGTGAGACTATTCCCCACCCCTACTGACCCAGCCCCAGCATCCAAAGACCTCCAGAACTCAATTGCCGCCCTGCTCACGGCCACTCTCCACACCCACAAGTAAACCTTTCCCTGGACCTCGAGCCCACAGACACACCCTACCCATACTCCAACAGTACAGCACCACCTTTGATGGGATTCAAAGTAGGAGGCAACCAACCTTAGAGGGAAATATATTATTTTGGTTCTGCTTTGGGGTGGGGATTAGGATTCGGGATGGAAACACCTGAAATATGGTGGTGGGAAGGTGTAACAGTGGTGGGGTTGGTGTTTGTATGTAATCAAATATTGTGAACTACTTTATAAAATAAAAAATAAATTAAATTAAAATAATGATGAGAGCACAGTTATCCCGTTGTTCAACGATTTGCTCGAGCAAGCACTGGTAACGTCTCCATTGTGAGACTTGTTGTTACTGTTTTTGGCATATCGAATACGCCACGGGGAGCTTGCCAGGCTCTGCTGTGCGGGCAGGATACTCTCGGTAGCTTGCCGGGCTATCCGAGAGGGACGGAGGAATCAACCCAGGATCGGCCTCATGCAAGGCAAAGGCCCTACCCGCTGTGCTATTGCTTCACCCTAAAAAAAAAATGGAAAAAAAAAAAGAAAAGAAAAAGAAGGTGATGAGCACAGGAGTCTCACCGACACGCATGTGGCCTGGCCAGAGACTAGGAAAGCCGGGACAGGATGACAGGAACTGCTGGGGTACAGCTGGGAGGCCCAGGGACACTACAGAGCACAGGGATCTCGCCTCCATACATGTGGCCGTGGCCGGAGACTGAGGACGGCGTCCCCGGGATAGAGAATAACGCAGGGACAGGACCTGGCCGTCGTTCACTGGAGGCGAGTCGGCGGCCTGGGACAGGACAGGGGGGTTGGTCACGGGCTGGGGCAGCATCAAGAGCAGGACATCTCACCTCGTTTGAGGGTAAAGGAGAGGCCTGGCCGTCTGGGGAGGGCCCAGACCCACCACCGTCATCTGTACAATAAGCTCCAGCTTCCAACCTGCTGCGTGTCGTGTGCACATCTTCCGTACAGCGCCCAGAAACCCACCCGCTAACACACAAAATCCGCTTTTGTGCCAGCACCACCAGTTGTGGCCCGCCCCCGGCTCTGAAGTCAGATCAGAAGAGAGCCCCGGAGTGTGCGGGGGAGACTGATGCCATGACGGGCTGCAGCCAACACTGAGTCTCAGCTAGGCCTCAGTTTCCGTTTTCCCGGAGCAGGACTTGTCGTTTCTGGTAGACTCCCAGTTGAGTAATTTGCCAAGATAAGGAAGTGGGCGGTTGGGTCTGGCCGGTCGTGAGGGGTCACTGTGCCCTCCTTAGACACTGTCGCTCACCATTCTCTAACTGCCGACCACTGTCGTAATAGGGCCAACACTCAACATAGACCAGTCGATGAACTGCTTCTTAACTTAGAGCCCTCTGTGAACTGCCCATGGTTAGGAGTCGGGGTCCTTGTCAAGACTCCACTGCGTTGGATGAGACTTGGACCCTGGCTCGGGCTAGCAATAAAGTGCCTTTGCTTTTGCATTATCGTGGGTGGACTTGGTCTCTCCGAAACTGGGACTCCCAAGCTCGGGCACAGCAAGAAGAGCAGCCCTGTGGGGCGTGACTAGTCCCGGCACCCACCAGCTCATCACCCTTCCTTCCTGCAAAGGAGCTCCTCAGTCCTCGCCCTCTGTCACTCTGCTGCTTGTGGCCATGAAGAGAAGCTGCTGGCTCTGTCCTTCGAGGGCGTGCAAAGGCGCAGGGCAGTGAGCACCGAGTCTTCAAGGCACACACCCGAGCTAATTCCAAACAAGGGAAACTGCTTCCTCGTCTCGTCGCTCACCTAGAAACAAGCCTCTTTCTTGTCTCTTTTTGTTTTGTCTTGTTTTGTTTTGGGGTCACACCTGGCATTGCACAGGGGTCACTCCTGGCTCTTCACTCAGGAATTACTCCTGGCAGTGCTCAGGGGACCATATGGGATGCTGGGGATTGAACCTGTGTCAGCCATGTGCAAGGCAAACGCCCTACCTGCTGTGCTATAGCTCCAGTGCCCTTCTCAGGGCCTCTTGAGTGCCATGTTTTACATACTTGTGTGTGTGTGTGTTTTGCTCTGGATTGGCTGTTGACCGTGGCACTCAACCATGATGACTCAGCCCTGACTAGCATTTCCTAAACTCCAGGCATCTGTGATGTCTTAAACAGAGGAAACATGTGTTAGCTGAGCTTCGTTCAGGCCTGTTGTCCTGGTCTTTGGCTGTGAGTTCAATGCTAATGAACCAACAAAAACATCTTATTTAAGATGTTTTGAAACAAAAACATACATAAAACAGGATTTGATCCATTGGTGAAAATGTGGCCAGAGTCCTATATGTCTTACCCTGTATTTCCCCTGAGGACAGAAGCCAATAGTCAAATGCTCAGTGTTCGCAGTAAATGCATAGAGCAAAGCTGCTATAACACAAATGCTGTGTGTCATGAAAAAGTCCCTGCATACTCTTTCCTACTCAATTGGTGCAAACCCACATTGGTAACATTTGCAGAAGACTTGAGGTTAAATCACATCCACCTGAAAGTTATTCCTTCTCCTCTTTTCCTTAGCATCTTAGGATATAGATATTTTGAGTTTCATGGTGTGAATTCATCCATGACCAGCTTCCATGAGCTCATGTTTGCCAACCTTCTACGCCATCTAAGTGGAATTCTGATGCCAATGAATGCAACCACCTGTGCCCAGACAAATCCTGCCTAAAGGTGGTGGCCAACTTTAGTCCTTCCTGTAATTCTCAAGGCTGACACATTTAACACTATGATTCTATCCGGTGGCGCTGCTTTCTGGAACAGGAAAGACTGAAAGGAGGAAAACTGCCTCTAAACAGGAGCTGGCCCAGAGTCTATGGGTCATCCTTGTGCTTCATAGTATTCAAAGTGGTTGAAGAAAACAATTTAGGGGCGATAAGCACACACTATTCAGCACTTCCTGGAGTGGACAGTCTCCTCTGAGAGAACTACGAAATAGGGTAGAAGACAAGCAGCTTTTAGAGGATTTTAGAGGATTAAGGAAAACAATAAATGCAGACCTAGAGATGCAGTAAGCTGTATTGTGAAGTCAGCTCAAGTTGACGTCATGTGTTAGTCCATGGATTCAATTTCTAGTACCAGAAAAATGGGAAGGAAGGAAGGAAGGAAGGAAGGAAGGAAGGAAGGAAGGAAGGAAGGAAGGAAGGAAGGAAGGAAGGAAGGAAGGGAGGGAGGGAGGGAGAGAGGGAGAGAGGGAGGGAGGGAGGGAGGGAGGGAGGAGGGAAGGAGGGAAGGAAGGAAGGAAGGAAGGAAGGAAGGAAGGAAGGAAGGAAGGAAGGAAGGAAGGAAGGAAGGAAGGAAGGAAGGAAGGAAGGAAGGAAGGGAGGGAGGGAGGGAGGGAGGGAGGGAGGGAGGGAGGGGAAGGAGGGAGGGAGAGAGGGAGGGAAGGGAGGGAGGAAGGAGGGAGAGAGGGAGAAAATGATCTCTGAGCAAGAATTAACCCTGAGTGTTGCTGGGTATGGCCCAAAAATCAAATGCATGCATGTGTGTGTGTGTGTGCGCACACATACACACACACACATGCACACGCACACACACATGAACATATGTATATATAACTTTTATAATTCAGTTCCTAAAACGCTATGAAAGGCAGTGGGCCCTCTGGGGAAGAATTTCATGGGAAGGCAGGATCGGCAGCATGTACAGTGAAACAGTGCTCAGAACAGGAAAAGTAAGTGGGGTCAGGTGGGGACCTGACCGAGAGAAAGGAGGGAAAAGATCCTATCTTAGAAGCAGAATCTTGAAAAGAAAGGAAGCTGGGAGATGTCATGTGAGAGACTGTTATTTGAACTCTGAAGGTGAGAAACCAAGTTTGAACTTCAGAAAACGAAAAGAAGCCCTTGCTGGAAGCTGGGAGCGCGGGCGGGGAGCCGCTGGCGGAGGCCCTGGGGGGTAGGTGGGAGGAAGGAAGGGGAGGTGGGAGCCACAGCCAGGGATTAACTGACTTTGGCAGACCGCGCAGGCTTGGCTGTCGTTCTGAAATCCTTTGTCATGCTTTATCCGACATCGGTGGCAGCAAGCAGGTGTGTCCTGCAGTGGACAGACTCTAGAAATGATCCCACAATCCCCACTTGCTTGGGGCAGGGGGGTTGTTTTTGCTTCTGTTACTTGAGGGGGTGAGGGTACACCTGGCAGTGCTCAGGGCTTACTCCTGGCTCTGTGCTCAGGGGTCACTCCTGCTGGAGCTTGGAGGACCATACATGGAGCCAAGGATGGACTCAGAGTTGGCTGTTTGCAAGGACTTCAGAGAAACTGTTTCCTTGTCTTAAGAACAGACAGTTTTCTTTTTTTATTATTATTTTTTAATTGAATCACCATGAGATACAGTTACAAGCTTTCATGTTTGAGTTTCAGTTATACAATGATCAAGCACCCATCCCTCCACCATGCACATTCTCCACCACCAATGTCCTCAGTATACCCCCCTCTATCCCACCGTTCCTCTGCCTCTATGGCAGACAATTTCTCCCCATACTCTCTCTTTCTGGGCTGGAGCAATAACACAGTGGGTAGGGCATTTGCCTTGCATGCAGCCGACCCAGATTTGATTCTTCCGCCCCTCTCAGAGATCCCGGCAAGCTACTGAGAGTATCTCACCGGCACGGCAGAGCCTGGCAAGCTAACCATGGTGTATTTGATATGCCAAAAACAGTAACAAGTTTCACAATGGGGACGTTACTGGTGCCTGCTCAAGCAAATCATGAACAACGGGATGACAGTGCAGTGCTACAGTGCTACTCTCTCTCTACTTTTGGGCATTATGGTTTGCAATACAGATACTGAGAGGTTAGCATGTTTGGTCTTTTATCTCCTTTCAGCACACATCTCCCATCCCGAACAATCCCTCCAACCATCACTGACTTAGTGAGCCCTTCTTTATTCCAGCTGCTTCTCCCCCAGCTCCTGAGGTAGGCTACCAACCATGGAGCAATCTTCCCAGCCCTTGTGTCTACTCTAAGAACAGACAGTTTTCACAAAGAGAAGCTCATGTCTCTTGTCTCAGTCCTTTACCCTTTTCCAAACCAAAGACACAATCACTGTTTTTCATTTAAGACCAAAAAGGACAGAAGAGAAATATGGTCCAGGAGGAAGTATGTCCTTCCTATCTGGAGCGCTCATCTTTCTGCTCTCAGGATAAAGATGCAATCACTCCTTCTTTGTCGTGGGACGTCTCTCCTTCTCTCTCTAGGACACCCCGGGGCTCTTGGCACCAGATCTGAAGCCTGAGTTTGCTCCCTTTTCCTTTGGAATTTACAACCGTGTACATTCTCCATATGTGTGTTATTAAATTGATTTTTCCTTGGCTAACCTGTCTGTTGCTGTTTTAATTATTCATTCAGCCCAAGAAGAACCCTGAGGGGGAGGGAACTGGCTCTGCATGCTGACAACCTGAGCATCGGTTTCACATACCAGGCGTTTCACAGAGAAATGACAAATAATGTTCAAATACAATTGAGCAGCGTCTTTATTCCAGGCTGGATTACGCACCCCTCTTCACATTCATGTGTTGAGTGCATTTTATATCACACTGAAATATAATTTATACCTTATCATTTCCATTCCATTCCATGTGCTGCATATGTGGAAATCCCTGTCTCCTCCTCGTCAGAGCCTGGTGAGCTGCGGTGCTGGCTGGCCTGGCCGTACTCGAGGGTCCAGCAGAGATGGGGAAGGGTCACTGATCCCTTGTATGGGCAAAACTGATGCCCTGACAAACTGAAGCCAACTTTAAGCCTCAATGAGACCTCAGTTTCTGTTTCCCCAAAGCAGGACTTGCTGTTTCTGGTAGACTCCCAGTTGGGTCATTTGCTGAGATAAGGAATTGGGCAGTTGGGTCTGGCCGGTCATGAGGGGTCACTGGACCCTCCTTAGAAACTGTCACTAACCATTTCCTACCTGCTGTCCACTGTTGTACTAGGGCCGATGCTAAAATTAGACCAGCATATAAACTGCTCTTGACTCAAACCCTATATAAATGGCTTGTGACTTGGAGTCGGGGTCCTTGTCAGGACTCCACTGTGTTGGATGAGACTTGGACCCTAGCTTGGGCTAGCGCTGGCTCAGGCTAGTAATACAGTTCCTTTGCTTTGCATTATCATGTGCGGAACTGGGTCTCTCCACGATTGGAGATCTGAAACTTGGGCACAACACCCCAAAGCCTATTATTGTTGTCAAAACTGGGATTACCACCTAACATGCACAAAAAAAGACAAACGATGTGGCACCCCAGCTTTTGCAAGGAAAAAGCACTTTTTTTGTTGTTTTTTTTTTTTAAGTTTGGGCCACACCTGGCAGTGCTCAGGAATCACTCATGAAGGTGTTCAAGGAGCCACATGAAGTTCAGAGGATCAAACTGGGGTCGGTTGCATGCAAGGCAAATGCCTCACCCCCTGCACTGTCTTCCTTACATACACACACACACACACACACACACACACACACACACATACACACACACACCACCCCAAAGGGAGCCTTACACAAGCATGCATGTTTCTCTTACAAACTTTAATGTGAAAGAAAGTTTTTTGACTCAATTGCAGACAAGGATTGTTGCATCTACACATAATTTAACGAGATTCTTTGTAGCTCTTCATCTTATTTTTAACTCTCTGAAGATGACTCTATCAATGACTTTATACTGTAAGAGACACCCCAACTCAAACTGACATTACAAAAATTTTGTTTGTTTTTTGGGCCATACCCAGCGATGTTCAGAGTTTACTCCTGGCTCTGCACTCCCGGGTCACTCCTGGCAGGGCTCAGGGGACCATATGAAATGCTGGGGATCAAACCCATGTAACCATATACAAGGCAAGGGCCCAACCTGCTGTACTATCACTCTGGCCCCTAAAAAATATGTATTTTATGAAGGAGCATCCCCTATCTACCTCTCTCTTCCTCAAGGAGGCAAAACGGTTGCTGTGATTCCAAAATGGCTGCCTGAGTGCTGAGGTACCTCGCATCTGAGCACCCCATTGCTCAAGCCAGGCCTTTGGCTATCTTTCCCAGCACACTTTGCAACAATCCCTTCCTCTGTTTTTCGTTTTCAGTTTTACCACTTGTGACTACTCCACAGCTGCGAGGGAAATGGGATGGAGCAATTGATTTAAGGCAATTAGGCTCCCACCCAAGTCACAGAGCTGAGGGTGCCAAGACAGAGTACAGGGACTCCCGAAGCTTAGTCAGAAGCTACCAGAGCAGGGGTGATGGATGAGGACTAGGGAACTGCTGCTTCGGAGGTAGAAAACTTCTGTGTGGGTGATCAAACATTTTTAGAAAACAGAAGTGATGCCAGTAGGACACTGTAAATGCACTTAATGTCACTAGCGGAAACACACACTTGAAACTGGACAAAACGGGGGCTGGAGCAATAGTAAAGCTCGTAGGACTTTCCCTTTCACACGGCCAACCCAAGTTCGATACCCAGCATCCCATACAGTCCCCTGAGCACCACCAGGAGTAACTCCTGAGTGCGGAGCCAGGAGCAAGCCCTGAATAATGCAGGTGTGACCCAAAAACAAAAGAACAAAATGTGTGTACCCCCAAATACAAAAACATTCATTTGAAAGGATTTATTCACACCTATGTTCATTGCAGCACTTGGTTCAATAGCCAAGATACAGAAACAATCCAAATGTTCAATTCCAGACAAAATGGATCAAAGAGTTGTGGTCTAGACAGAAAAACACTCATTCAAAAAGATGGATGCCTATAGTCTCCTTTTGGTGGGAGGGATGCTGGGACCGTTGTTGGTGGAGAATGGGCACTGGTGGAGGGATGGGCACTCGATCATTGTATGACTGAAATGCAAGCATGAAAGTTTGTAAGCCTATACAAACCATGTGCCTCACGGTGCTTCATAAAAAAAATGGAAGTAACTATTTAAAATAAGAGATTTGGCATTTCTAGCATTAAAAAAGGGATGGATGCACACCATTATTCATCGAGCACTCAGTACAATAGCTAAGATTTGGGATGAACCTAAATGTCCAATTATAGATAAATGGATAATGAAGATGTGTACACACACACACACACACACACACTGGAATATTACACAGTTGGAAGGAATGATAGAATCATGCAATTCTCAGCAACATGAATGGAACTGGAAGACATCATGTCAAATGAAGTAACCCAAAAGAAGGACAAACAGGTCATCACTTACATGTGTGGTATTTAGACTATTCGGATGAGGAAATGCAATGGTTTAATGGCAGCATGCCTTTGTACTGCCAACCATAATGACCAAAAGAAGGGAGGGGTGGAGGGAGATAAGGAGTGAGAGAGAGAGAGAGAGAGAGAGAGAGAGAGAGAAGAAAAGTATCTGCCACAGAGGCAGACTGAGGGGTGGGGGTGGAAGGAGGGAAACTGGGGACACTGGTGGTGGGAAATGTATACTGGTGAAGTGACGGGTGTTGAAACATTGTATTACTGAAACTCAATCATGGACAACTTTGCAATTGTTTATCTCATAGAGGTTTAATGAAAAAAATTTAAATAGACATAGGATGCCCAAATCATCCTTGGCCCCAGAGTGTAGGGAGAAGTATTAAAGAAGTAGAGGAGAGGAGAGGGGTAGAAGAGACAGATAAACATCAACAGGGGACAGAGGTCGAGGGGATGAGGGTACATCAGTGGTACTAAGGAATGATAGAGCTAAATTTTCAAACCACAGAGTCAACAACACTGAAATCTTGAGGCTCAAACTTTGTCAACCAAACTTGAAAAGGAGCTTTTCAAGAGGGCAGGTGGGGTGTGGATGGAGGTGAATATGGGGGGACGGGCGTGGGAGGGAACCTCCGGGTATCAGGCTAGTTGACACTGGCGGTGGGACTGAGGCTGATACACTATCTAAAAGTAAACTATGAATGACTTTGTAAATCATGGTGCTTTGATACTGTTTCTAAAAAAAGCAATTTGGGGATTAAAATAAGGACAAATAATCAGTACTATGGACAGATCAATTATTTTATATGACCTGATTGCAAAGTATCTAACACAATATAATATAGGCAAATATCATTATTAAAATGTTTTTAAGGGGGCTGGAGCAATAGCACAGTGGGTACGGCGTTTGCCTTGCACGCGGCCGACCCCGGTTCGATTCCCAGCATCCCATATGGTCCCCTGAGCACCGCCAGGAGTGATTCCTGAGTGCAGAGCCAGGAGTAACCCCTGTGCATCGCCGGGTGTGACCCAAAAAGCAAAAAAAAAAAAAAAAAAAAAAACCTTTTTAAAGAAGGTACATGAAAATATAATCAAGAAAATATTGCAGGAAATATATCATGAACCATGAAATCTCTGTTAATGGTCGATTTCTCAAGCGGGCTCAGTAACCTCTCCATTTGTCCTTTCCCTGAGATCTTAGAAGTCTCTCTCGACTCAGCCCTCCTAACGATGTTGCACTGGGGGCTCTTTCAGGGTCAGGGGGATGGGATCCAGCTTGTTACTGGCTTTAGCATATGAATACACCATGGGAAGCTTGCAAGGCTGTCCCATGTGGGCAGGAAACTCTCAGAAGCTTGCCAGTTTCTCCGAGAGGGAGAAGTAGGCTACAAGATATCGCTTCTGGGAGCTTGCTTTTAAGTCTCTAGGTGCTGACCATTGATGGAATTACACACACCTGGGTTCCTCTGCCGGTACCTTCATGTGTGAGGCCTCTCCGAGCATGTGGAGAGGGGCCTTGAGCATGGCTGTAGCTAGGTTCCAGTGGTCTTCAGCCACCGGGAGCTATGCTCGGGGTGGGGAAGGAAGCTGGAGCCCATCCCCTCTGAGGGGCCCCAGGGAAGACAGCAAGACGTGCGGGCAAGAGACTCTCTGCAGGAAATATATAGTCATAATAAATTGGCTAAAGACTTAAAATTTGTGACACAATGGAATACTACACAGCTGTATAAAAGGATGAAATTAAGCAACTTGCTTTTGCAATTTTGAGTCTGGATAAAATTTAAAATGCCTTGCTGAATGAATTCAGTCTGAAGGAGCAGGATAGACAGGGCTTTCTGGGGTCTGGAAAATCTCGAACTGGGATCCCAAGCAGCGGGTCCTTGCCTGGAGCCATCAACATGCCTCAGGGGGATGCCCGTGAGCAAATTTGCAACCTCATGCTTGCAAATCAGGTCTTTTGCGGTTCTCCCTGCTTGCCTTTTGAAGAGGCATTGAAAGGAAACCTAAACAGTCATTAAAAGAAAGCTAAAGGGACCTGAGGGACTGATGGTATGACTGGCATACAGCGCTTGCTTTGTACACAGTGACCCTGGCCCCCGCCCTCCCCCACCACCACCACAGCATCCTCTGTGGTCCCCCAGCAAGGTGATGTTTCCTGAGAGCAGAACCTGGAGTACCCCCTGAGCCAGGTGTGGCCCCAAAAACAAATAGAAGCATAAAATTAAAGAAAAGGAAACTAAAATAACACGTTTATAATCAAGACTTAAACTTAAAAATAAAAAAAAAATTATTTCCTTGAAAGTGAGGGTTGGGTCAGTGCTCCAGCTCCGTGCCTCGGTCCCAGAGACACGCAGGGGGCCCACCTGTGCAGGGCTGGCTGATCCAGCTGCGGTCAGATGCGTTCGAGGAAAGAACCCTAACTCCCCTCTTTATCCAGCCCCGAGACTTGTTCAAAGAAGCAAATCAAAATATTGGAGACTTTAGCAGAAGCGCAAATGATAAATTTGTTGTGCTGGAAATTTGAGTTTTCAGCAAGCTATGTCATAGAATTACGTTGATTCTTCATCTGCATTCTGTCACCATCCAAAATATCTCTAATCTAATACTCCCATTTTTTCTGCCTTCCCCCCACTAATGTTCTTTAAAAAAAACAAAACAAAACAAAACAAAAAACCTAAACCAGCAACTCTCATCGTCTGAAATTCCCATTCTTTCTCTGTTTGCTTTTGTTTGGGGGCCACAGCCCGAATGTCCAAGCCTTCCCCCTGGTTCTGGTTCGGCATTCAGGGAGAACTCCTGACAGGACTGGGGGACAACATGGGCTGCTGGGGATGAAATCCAGTCAGCAGGTGCAAGGCAAATTAACCACTGTGCTATCACTCTGCCCCATGGGAACCCCATGATGCACACAACCCTAGAGAAGAAGAATGTGCAGAACTAGCCAGAAAGCTTGAGCCCCGTTTTCTCATGGGAACAAAAGTTCTGGATAAGCAAACAAATGTTCTGCCTCTGTGTCCCTCACTTTCAGGGTTCCTGTGCAGGCAGGAAGGGAAGACTCAAGAACTAGGCAGGAGGGTGGAGAGACAGTGCAGTGGGTGGGGCATTCGCCTTGCCTCAGGCAACCAGGGTTGGACCAACTGCCACCCCATTCAACCCCCACCACACACACACACACACACACACACACACACACACACACACACACACACACACACACACACAGTGTCCCCAAGCTGGGGTAAGACCTGAAGACAACCAAGTGTGCACCCACAAACAAAATTAATTAGATTAATACTGTAGCACTGTAGCACTGTCGTCCAGTCCCATTGTTCATTGATTTGCTCAAGTGGGCACCAGTAATGTCTCCATTGTGAGACTTGTTGTTACTGTTTTTGGCATATCGAATATGCCACGGGGATCTTGCCAGGCTCTGCCATTCGGACGGGATACTCCCGGTAGCTTGCCAGGCTCTCCGAGATAGACCGAGAAATCAAATAGAAAAATAAAATTGCTAGGGCATAAACTTCTGATTGGAGAAATTTATGGAGAATAGAGAGGGTGTAAGAAGAACTATTAGTCTTTAAGGCATATTCCAACCTGATGTAAACTTTTCTTTCTTCGATTCATAGTTCCCATGTCTTGCCTCTTACCCATCGCATACTTAAATTCATGATAACTAGCAACTGGAATATAGTACAGTGGGTATAATCCCTGGCAATTAAAACTAGGTTGAGGATATGTTTTCCCATTGCCAGAGTTACCTCTTCCCAGTCCCTAGTAGCAGGTTTAGTCATTGTGAGGTCCAATATTTAACCCCCATTAAATATATGCTTTGGGCTGATAACCCAGTCTCAAAAAGTCATATTTGCCAGTGAACACTTACTACTCACATCCAGCCCCAAATTCAGATATCTCTGCCTGGTTCCAACTCAAATGCAACTATTTATTTCTGATTCCAATTCTCTAATCCAGCATATTGTCAAAAGATTACTCTTCCAAAACTGACCATGCTCCTCCAAAACCACTTTAATTTAAAAAAAGAAATTTCCCCCACCCTTCCACGACTGTATGAGCATATAAATAATAGTTAACTAAATTATAACCCGTGTGGCTTTAACAAGAATGAAAGGGTTTTTTGCCCAGCGGCTCCAAATGTTCCCCCGCCCCCCCCCCGCCCTAATTTTTATGGCTTGTTGCTGAACATTTAACATTTCAAAATATATTTAGAAGGACATTTGAAAAGCCTTAATTATATAATTCCCCTGCCTGAACAGGAAATCATTTCCTTCTAAATATTGTGTTTTTGTCTGTTCTGAGTTTATAGCAAATCACAGAGCGCTTGTTTTTTTTTTTTTTTTTCTTTTATTGTAACCCAGAACTTGACCGACCGCCCATGGGGAAGTAGCCCCGAGACTCGACCTAGGGCGCGATGCTCTAATAGACCACACGGGGGCAGGCTTTGCTTTATTGTGAGGCTCATTCTTGCTCAGCCGGTCATCAGCGTGGCTTACTGCGCCCCTTACAAATTCCAGAAAAGTTTCACAACCCCAGAGTGAAGGAGAAATCAGAGTGTGTGTGCTCAGGCAGTGAAATCTCTAGTGCTTTAACCAAGAGAGACCTGAGACTTTGTACACGGCATTATCTACAACAACAGAGCAATCACTCTTGGGACACCTGTGATCTTTGCAGCTTGTTTCAAAGGAGCAGAGAAGAACTTGTGACGAAATAAATGATGGATTCAGCGGCATCGAGAAGCTGATGTTGAATCACGGTGGTAAATAACACACGAGGGTCATGGTTTTTGCCAAGTAGACACAGTCACTGTCAAAACATTACACACACACACACACACACACACACACACACACACACACACACACAAACACACACACTTGGAATAGGACCATGAGTTTTGTTTTGTTTTAGAAAGCTTGAAATTCTGCATCTCACAATTTTCTTGTATATTATTTTGGAGTTTTCCTGCACGGGTATCTCGTTTGAACAGCCGTTATAACTGAAGTCACAGGATTATGTGCCCTTGATGGGCTTCTAAGGCATGCCACTTGGTTTTTTGCACAAGCTGGGGCTGGTTTGCCTGCATAAATAATTAGCCGCCAACTCCAACCCCACAGCCACCCTGTGTTGCTGCACCCATCAGCCTTGCTCCATCGATTCCCAACTAAATCTCCCGGAAGCTGCAGCTGCAATTCATGAGAACACTGGTCCCCGTGCCTGAATATTCCAGCGTGCTCTCTGGAGACAGGTGGGCAGAGTACCCATCCTGCCAAACTCCCAACAGCTGCACCACACCCCATCCCTGCAGCCACGCCAAGAACTCAACTCCATCGTTTCATTAATATCCTCTGCAGAGACGCCAATCTGCAAATAATTTCAGGTCCCCAGTGCCCAGGCTAGAACTCTGAGTTCTTCTCAGAGTGGGGTGGGCAGCCTCTCCTCAAACAGCCTCTCCCCCTACAACACAAACCACAATGACCCATTGGCCCAAACCACAGATCCTAAAGTTACTGGACTGACGACCGACACCTCCTAATTCCTCAATACTGAAATTCCAGTAGCACACCAAACTTAGATGGGAAAGTAACATAGAAGCCACTAAACCCTACAAACAAACAAAACACAGAATGGGGGCTGGAGCGATAGCACAGCAGGTAGGGCGTTTCCCTTGCATGCGGCTGACCCGGGTTCAATTCCCAGCATCCCATATGGTCCCCTGATAGCCTCCAGGAGTAATTCCTGAGTGCAGAGCCAGGAAGAACCCCTGTGCAACGCCAGGTGTGACCCAAAAAGCAAAAACAAAACAAAACAAAACACAGAATGTTCAACAAAGAGCTTAATAAATTTTAGACAAGGACTTAACAACCCCATAGTCAGATATACTAATTTTCACATGAAAATTTTATTTTTTTTTATACTTCTGTCACTGTATCACTGTCATCCCATTGATCATCGATTTACTTGAGCGGGCACCAGTAATGTCTCTATTCCTCCCAGGCCTGAGATTTTAGCAGCCTCTCCTTACTCGTCTTTCCCAACGATTGGAGGCTCTTTCAGGGTCAGGGGAATGAGACCTATCGTTACTGTTTTTGGCATATCGAATATGCCTCAGGTAGCTTGCCAGGCTCTGCCCGTGCAAGTGGGATACTCTCAGTAGCTTGCCAGGCTCTCCGAGAGGTATAGAGGTATATATATACATATATATGTATATATATACCTCTATACCTCTCATATATATACATATATGTATATATGCATATATGTATATATGCATATATATACATATATATGTATATATGAGAGAGAGGTATAGATATATAGAGAGAGAGTAATATATATCTACTACTCTATGATTTGTTGCCTACTGTCTGAACTCCATCAAATATGGTGTGGTAATTATGGAAAATGGGTAGGAAGTATCTGGAAAGCGGCCTAGAGCATGGCGACAGTTGGGTAGTGGAGGTTGGCTGCAGGGCCTGAGACCCTTTGGGGCGGAAAGAGCTCCCACCCGCCCGCTCTGGGGCGCGCTGAGTGAAAACAGCCTGTGTGAAGTCTGGTGGCATGGCCATGGGGACCTCATTTTATACCCCCGTCTGGGAGGAGCAGCTGTTGAGATTTATATACTTCCTGATTTTAATATAGCAGCTTTGTTTTTGGGGGGAGGGTGTTTTTTTGCTTTTTGGGTCATACCGGGCGATGCACAGGGGTTAGTCCTGGCTCTGCACTCAGGAATTATTCCTGGCGGTGCTCAGGGGACCATATGGGATGCTGGGAATCGAACCCAGGTTGGCCACGTGCAAGGCAAACGCCCTCCCCGCTGTGCTATCACTCCAGCCCCCATATTGCAGCTTTGTTACCTAGTCAATTTCACCTCTAGAATTATATCCTTGTAGTTGTGTTTTTATCTACATTTAAATAAACTAAAATATTTTAAATAATTTGCCAACTGATATGAGGTTTTAGGACATCAGGTAGTGGGAGGTATATGTGTGGTGTTGGGGGAGGGTCATGACAGCGGGGTCTTAACTGCTTCTTCCTTTGCTCCGGGCCTTCCAGCACTGGGAAAAAGAGGCGTCCTGGGGAAAAACGAACATGGAAATAAGTTTCCTCTCCTGGTCTAGAGTTGCATGGAGTGAAGTTCTATAGGACATCAAAGCACTCAGAACCGGAAGGACAGGCTGTTGTTAATTTCATTGCAGAGATAAAAATCTTCACTATCTGGTGTTTTATGGTAAAACAGAGGCCAGAGGCCTTGAATTTTTTTCTTTAAAAGCTACCTTGAAATTGGTGTACTCATTAAAATATATATGTATGAAATACTCCAGGTCGGCAAGGTGGTGTCGAAACAGGTCTGCCTTGGCTTCTGCCTTTACATCAGGGACAGTCGTCACGCTGCGTGTGTGTGTGTGTGTGTGTGTGTGTGTGTGTGTGTGTGTAGGCTGAGTTGGCTCTTTTATTCTTAGAGTACTCTAGTACTCTTAGTACTTTTTTTTTTCAATTTTATTGAATCACTGTGAGATAGTTGCAAGCTTTCATGTTTGGGTTACAATCTCACAATGATCAAACACCCATCCCTCCACCAGTGCACATTCCCCACCACCAATATCCTGGGTATAGCCCCCCCTTCCCCACCCTCCCCCTGCCTCTAAGGCAGAAAATATTCCCCATACTCTCTCTTTTGAGCATTATAGCTTGCAATACAGACACTGAGAGGTCATCATGTTTGGTCCATTATCTACTTTCGGCACGCATCTCCCATCCCAACCGGTTCCTCCAGCCATCATTTTCTTAGTGATCCCTTCTCTATTCCTTCTGCCTTCTCCCCTCTGCTCATGAAGCAGTCTTCCAGCTATGGGACAATCCCCCTGGACCTCGTATCCACTGTCCTTGGGTGTCAGCCTCATGTGATGTTATTCTATACTCCACAAATGAGTGCAGTCCCTCTATGTCTGTTCCTCTCTTTCTGATTCATTTCACTTAGCATGATACTCTCCATGTTTATCCATTTGTAAGCAAATTTCATGACTTCATCTCTCCAAACAGCTGCATAGTATTCCATTATGTAGATGTACCAAAGTTTCTTTAACCAGTCATCTGTTTTAGGGCACTCGGGTTGCTTCCAGATTTTGGCTATTGTGAACAGGGCTGCAATAAATATATAGATACAGATGTCATTTTTACTGTGCTCTTTTGCATCCTCGGGATATATTCCCAGAAGTGGTATTGTAAGGTCATATGGAAGCTCAATTTCTAGTTTTTGAAGGACCGTCCATATTGTTTTCCAGAATGGCTGGACCAGTCGACATTCCCACCAACAGTGAAAGAGCGTCCCTTTTTCCCCACATCCACGCCAGCACTGCTTGCTTTTTTTCTTTTGAATGTGTGCCAGTCTCTGTGGTGTGAGATGATATCTCTTTGTTGTTTTGATTTGCATCTCCCTGATGACTAGTGACGTGGAGCATTTTTTCATGTACCTTTTGGCCATTTGTATTTCTTTTTTGAGGAAAAGTACTCTAAGCACACACTGACTAACAGGGAAGTGTATAACCTGACTTCTGGAAGCTTCAGATCTACACATGGAAGAAAATGCCACGTCACCATTACCTCACCGCTGACCCTTACTTCCTTCTTCAGTGTTCAACAAATGGGCCTAATCCAGACTTCCCAGGAGCATCTCAGTGAGCTGAGGCCAGGCCCCTTCTCCCGGGGACAGCTATAGTACAGCAGGGAGGGAGCTTGCCCCGCAAGCAGCCAAACCCACCAGGAGTGATGCCCAGGCGCAGAACCAGGAGTAAGCCCTGAGCACCGTGAGGTGTAACCAACCCTTCGACCCCGCACCAAAAAAACAGAATGTGAGTCCACAAAAATAAGACCCCTCCTTGTTGGCCATCCACTAGAAATAACTCCCTCCCCATGTCCTCTTAACCCTCCTACTCTTAGACTTTGGGGGCACCTGGGAAAAGAGTCTCAGTTTCCAACCTGTACAATTGAGAACCAGGAAGTAGGAATTCCTTAGAAACTCAGAGGAATGTGGAAATATCAGTCTATTAAGGAATTATTTTCAAATGTGATGTCATTATTATGTCACCTGTATACAGCTATAGCACAGCGGGTAGGGCTTTTGACTTGCACACAGCCAACCTGAGTTCGATTCCTCCGTTCCTCTCGGAGAGTCCGGAAAGCTGCCGAGAGTATCCCGCCCGCACAGCAGAGTCTGGCAAGCTCCCCGTGTCGTATTCGATATGCCGAAAACAGTAATAACAAGTCTCACAATGGAGACGTTACTGGTGTCCGCTCAAGCAAATCGATGAACAAGGGGATGATAGTGCTATGGTGCTATACAGCTATATCCCAATATATGAATATATATTTCAGTATAGCAACTTCAAAAAGATGGAAATTGATTCTCACAAATTACAAAATCAATAGCTCCTAACAGAGGAATGCAGATCTTTCAAACTCTGTTTGCTGCCTCTTTAACACGTTTGCTATTTCTTGTTATTGTGGGGTAAGAGTTATTCCCCAAGATTATTAAATAATGTTGATTCCTTAGCCAGAGAGCTAGTATAGGAGTTAGGGGATTGCCTTGCATGTAGCTGACAAACCCCCCATCACACATGATCTCCTGAGCACATCCAGGAGTGATCACTGAGCACAGAGCCAGGAGTTAAGCCTGAGCACCACCAGGTATGGCCCCAAACAAAATAATAATAACAGCAATGACGATGTTGATAATTTCTGATTAAGACACAAGTCAATGTCAAAGAATTTTAGAATTAGAGAGGAATTTATTTTGCAAAAGAACACAGCTAATAGAGTCCAGTTCACTCCCTTTTTGTTTGTTTGCTTTCAGGTCGCACTCAGGGATGCTCAGGAATCATTCCTGGCTCTGCACTCAGGCATCACTCCTAGCGAGGCTCAGGGGACACATGGGATGCCAGGGATTAACCCAGGTCTGCCACATGCAAGGCAAATGCTCTACCTGCTGTGCTATAGCACCTGCCCCAAAGTTCATTTCTGTAAAACCACTTCTTTTTTAAATCATAATTTACAATCATTTCATTTTTCTTATACTGTGAATAGAAGTACATAAAGTGATCTATTCATTTTCTTCAAGGTTAAATTTTCTCCCATCATTGAAAAATACACCCATATAATGCTCAGTGATATTTCCTGGATTTATTTGCATAATAGTCAAGTGTAAGTAAATACCAAATTTTTTATTCTACAAGTTTATCCTACCTCTGTATTTGTTAAAATGCATTCGCCACTCATTTATTATAATGTTATAAAATGTTATTTCTCTTCCATGAACTACAAACTTAGAAAATTATTTCCCTTAGAAGGACATTATAAAACATAATATTTGGGGGAAAGCTACATGCACTACAGATAAAAAGTAGCTAAGTAGAAACAATTTCTCTTTATTTTTTTACTTAGAATGGACCTTGCTTTAAACAAATCCTTTGAAACTATGACATATGAAAATTCTTATATACCCACAAGATAAGCTAGATGTGGTTATTAGCTTTATAGAATCATTTACAAAAAAAAAAGCTCATCCATAAAAGGTCACTTCCCCTTGCACTTTTAACAAGTAATCTATTATCCTCAACTTTTTCAGAGCGTATCTACCGTTCATAATTACATCTTCACTTTCTGTAAGTCACTTTAGGCATCAACACAGAATGGAGGGGCGAGGGTCAGCCCCCTGGTAAAGCACGAGGAGCTGACTTTTACCCTAGCACCAAGGAAGAGTGTTGTCTCAGCACCACAATTAAACGGTGTGACTCTGCCCAGCTCTGCAGACAGACTCTGTGTGTGTGTGTGAGTGTGTGTGTGTGTGTGTGTGTGTGTGTGTGTGCGCGCATCATGGCTTAGTGTGCAAGTACTGTCACCCAGTGCTGGGACCCGAGGTCACAGCCACAGCAAAAGGGAATTGAAGAAGTGAAGGGTGGCGGGTAAGAAGAACAAGTGAAGGAAAGAGAATATGTAAAGCTGCCTTCCAATATTCCTGAGTTCAAAGCCCGAACCTTCCATGCTAATGGGAAACTGCTGACTTTTCTATGAATGCTGTTCAATGGAGCTGTGGCTAAAAGAAAAAGAGAATTCTGTCTCCTCGACCCAGAGCGAGCCTGGCGGAGAGGTGCTGGGTCCGCAGGGAGGCGCGGAGGTCTCTCCTCTCGGGTCAGGCGCACGCACCTGGGGCTTCCCCCGTGTAGCTCCTGCTGCTCAGCTGCGTGTCCAGGAGGGCCGGGAAGCCGCGCCGGCGTCGTCTGGACAGGAGGGGAAGCAGCAGCCCCAGGCTGCCCAGGGCCACCAGCGCGCCCACCAGCACCGAGAGCGTGGCGGCCCAGCCTGGGCTCTCCGCGCCTGCAACCAAAGCACAAGAGAAGCGTCTGTGTCGGGGGCGTTCGCCTGCTGCGCTGTTTGACCCCAGGACAGAATAAGCCCGTTTGCCCTGGCATGTTCGTGGAGAAGGCGACATATATATGCCACCTTTTTGCTTTGTTTTGTTTGCGGGCCACAGCCAGACATGTCCAGCTTTGCAGGGGCTGGAATGGTATGTACAGCAGGTAGGGCGGTGGCAATCCCCACACCTAGCCCCACCCACCCAAAAATATTAATTTTTTTTAAAAACCTACGCTTCCTGGAAGAAAATATGATCTCTTTCCTTCCAACCATTTATCACAGCCAGGATCGTTTTTCTTGTGGCAGTGGGAAGTCGCATCCTATTTTTTTTTTAATTTTTTTATTGAGTCATCATGTGGAAAGTTATAGTTTTCAGGTTGAAGTCTCAGTTATACAATGCTCGAACACCCATCCCTTCACCAGTGCACATATTCCACCACCAAGAATCACAGTATAGCTCCACCCCATTCCCCCACACCCCTAGCTCCCCCACACCCCTAACCCCACCCCCCAGCCTGTGTAACTGATAAATTTCACTTTACTTTTACTTTGATTACATTCAATATTTCAACAAAACTCACTATTATTGTTTGGAGTGTCTCCCCCCTAAAGTCGGACCTGCTGAAAAGGAAGCATCCTATTATTTAAATATACTTTCTTGTATTAAAAACACTACAGCGAAAATTTATACAGAAAAAAATTTTTTTTACTTTTTGGGTCATACCTCAGGGGTTATTTCTGGCTCTGCACTCAGGAATTACTCCTGGTGGTGCCTGGGGGATCATATGAGATGCCAGAAATCGAACCCTGGTTGGCTACGTGCAAGGCAAATGCCCTACTCACTGTACTATCTCTCCAGCCCCCTTTTTTTGGTTTGGTTTTGGGGCCACACCTGGCAATGCTCAGGGGTTACTCCTGGATCTGCACTCATCACTCCTGGTGATGCTCAGGGGACCATGTGGGATGCCGGGGATGGAACCTCTGTCAGCAGCATGCAAAGCAAGTGCTCTACCTGCTGTACTTGGGAAGGAGGAAGAGAGAGAGAAAAAGTGGGGGTGGGGGTGGGGGATGATGGGAGAGAAACTGGGGACACTGGTGCTACGAAATGTACACTGGTGGAGGAATGGGTGTTGGAACACTGTATGACTGAAACCTAATCATGAACAGCTTTGTAAGGGTCTATCTCAGTGATTCAAATAAAAAAAATCTTTTAAAATAATATTATACAAAATGACTCCTTCAAGAAAGTGTGTAATGCCTTTTCTGCGTTAGAACTTCCTTTGTAATGTTAGCTTTTTGTGGTTTCTGGCGGGGGGTGGGTTGGGCAGTGGAGACCACTCAGAGGATTGGTGCATATACTTGACATGCAGGGGGTGTGGGTTCTATCCGAGTATACCACACGGTTCTTCAAACACTAGTAGGGGCTCAATCCCTTACTACTAAGCTGGGCATGGCTTGGTATGGCCCCAAAATAAAATAAAGCAAAAATGTGCGTAATAATATATCACTGTCACTGTCATCCCGTTGCTCATTGATTTGCTCGAGCGGGCACCAGTAATGTCTCTCACTGTGAGACTTGTTACTGTTTTTGGCATATCGAACACACCATGGGTAGTTTGCCAGGCGCTGCCGTGAGGGCACGATACTCTCAGTAGCTTGCTGGGCTCTCCAAGAGGGGCGGAGGAATTGAACACAGGCTGGCCACGTGAAAGGCGAACGCCCTATCGCTGTGCTGTCGCTCCAGCCCAATAATATATATGTCAAGCAAATTCAGTACTTAGAGTGAGGAGGGGTTGGGAGCTGGCTGTGTTGGCTGGTGCATACAGGTGCTTTGCATGCAGGAGGTCCAGATTTAACTCCCCCACTCCCTAGCAGCAAGCCAGGAGTAGCCCCTGAGCACCATTGGGTATAGCTCAAAAATGGGCTTGGATGGGTACTAGGGGTAGATGAAAAAAATAAATAAATGGTGTCTGGGGAAATGACAGAAATATAGACGTACACTATGCAGATAGTATATGTGTGGACTGGAGCAATAGCACAGCGGGTAGGACCTTTGCCTTGCACTTGGCCAACCCGGGTTCGATTCCTCCATCCCTGTCCAAGAGCCCAGCAAGCTGCCAAGAGCGTACCACCCACACAGAAATCTACCTGTGGCGTATTTGATATGCCAAAAACAGTAATAACAAGTCTCACAATGGAGACATTTCTGGTGCCCGCTCGAGCAAATCAATGAACAATGGGATGACAGTGATAAGTGATATACATGTATACTATATATATACTATATATATAATATATATGCTTCTCGGGTAGAGAAATTCTATTACCTCTCATTTCTTTGTAGGGTGAGAAATGTCTGAAGCATATTAGGTGGGTTATTATAACAGGTAGGATTCCATTGCAGAAGCAGATAAAATCTGTACCCACTGAAATAGCTGTGAGTAAACATCTTAAATTTCCATATGATAAATAAAATCCTCTCCTCAGATATCCTTACTGAAGGATCTTTCACAACAGAAGTGGGTTTCATTTTTAATTGATCTAGGTCAACTTAACATTTCTTTTAGAATTCTAATGTGGTCTCATTCACGGAGTCTGAAGATCCATTTCTCTATACTGGGCTCTTGTCTCTACACAACACTTCAAGCGAAAAAGTCTCTGTCTAGTTCTCCAATCTTGCAGGGACTCCGACCACTCTAAGGGGTGTCTCCAGGGGTCAACTGTGTCCTGTCCTGTTCCAGTCCAACATCTATTTCCCAGCCTTGTCTCCTTGCAATGGTGGGAATTGGTTTGACCATCTTGACCACTGACTGGTTGTGTTTTCTTTCTGGGGGTGGGAGGAGCCACACCTAGCAGTGCTCAGGGGTCAGTCCTGGTGGTTCTTGGAGTCACGGGATGCCAGGGATCTAAACTGGGCCAGGTCAACCTTTGCAAGATTCCCATTAGTTCACCCTAGTTCTTTAACACTAGTTAGTTGTACCTGCCAATATGTGCTCCAGCCATTGAGCTCTCCCTGACCCCATCTTCATCGTTGCAAACACCCGGCTCCATGGCATTCTGTCCATGCACATTGTTCATTGTTGCACAAACATGTCCTCCACAGGACTCCTCTCACTACACAACACTAATACAGTGACTCCCCATTATCCCAACGAGTCTCTGGCACTGGCCTGCCATTCGAACTCTCCGTCTCTATGAATCCAACTACTCTGGGGACTTGATAGAAGCAGAAAGCTACCAGTTTTGTCCTTTCGTGAGTGGCTTGATTCACTTCACACGAAGCCTCCAAGATTCACCCATCTCGTGGCCTGTCACAGGGCCGGCTTCCTCTGTAAAGCGGAATAATCTGCCATTGTATGGCTTCTCCACATCGGGTCTGTCCATTCATCCAGGCCTGGATGCTTGGACAGTTCCCACCTTTTATGTATTGTACACTTGCTACCACGAGCAGGGGGAGACAATCAGCTCTTTGAGACCTCTGCTTTCAGTTCTGTGGGGATTATACCCAGAAAAGGCGCTGCTGGGGGCTAGAAGAGGTCTACAATTTGGAGGAGTTGTCATAATTGTGTAGTCGGGACATCATTGACTTCCCCACCAGCAGGGCACTGGAGCAGTGTCTAATATCTCCCCGTCCCTGCTCACACAGGTGATGGTCTGCATCTTGGTGGGGTCCCACCACAGCGCACAGGAGGCTTTCTCATTGCGGTTTCTGTCCAGTTTCTCTCTAGCTCCACGGAACCAGGCCCAACACCCAACCTTGACTCATGGTTGTCTTCGCCCCACGCCTTGTACCGGATCTTGGCTTCCTTCTCACAATCCTCTTGAGAGGAGCTCAAGCTAATTTGACCTCCCGCCTCCTTTACAGAAAGAGAAAATAAATCATTCAACCTCTGGCTAAAAATCTCCTTCCTTTCAGAGAACAAACAGAGAGTGCCCCTACATCACACCCAAGGCAACGACCGTCTCCCTGGATCCATTCAGGAGACCCTTGGGAGCAGTAATAAAAACAACCAGTGGGGAGATCCGGAGCAGCCGTGCACGACACAGCCCCTCTGCTCCTTAAAGACTATGATCCAGGAGGTTCTACTAACCCATTTTGGCACCCAGAGACTTATAGAAATGCATCTAGACTGTGAGCTGAGCTACGACCACATGCTGCCTGGGGAGGGGAAAGGATTTTCTCTCCCAATGCTTTCATTCTATGAGGAAGATGGCAGCGGCAGGAGCAGCAGCGCCCATGTGGCATCCGCCATTTTCTAGAACTCACAACCCAGAGGTACTAACTTGTAGTGACGTGCGCGCAAGAGATTGTGGGATGGGGGTGTTACCGGCATGCCCTTGGCCCAGGTGAGATCTGGAGCAGTCGCACACAACACGACCGGCCCCTCTGCTCCTTAAAGACTATGATCTGGGAGGTCTACTAACCCATTTTGGTACCCAGAGACTTATAGAAATGCATCTAGACTGTAAACTGAGCTAAAACAACAGAAATCCAAAACTGCGTGGCCGCTGTTGTGGCCGCGCAAGCTCCTATAATCTTCATCCTCAGCAATGAAAAACAAACTATCAAATGATGCCTTTTCAGCAGGTTTGATTGTTGGGGGGAAATTCCAAATAATAATAATCAGTTTTCTATTGAAATATTGAATGTATCCAAAGTATAGAGAGAATAAACTGAAGATCAATGGCCACTCAGGTGGGGGGTGGGTGGGAGGGGGGTATATTGGGGTTCTTGGTGGGGGGACAGGTGCACTGGTGAAGGGATGGGGGTTGATCATTATATGACTGAGACTTAAACCTGAAAGCTTTGTAACTTTTGTCACGGTGATTCAATAAAATAAATTTTTTTTTTAAATGACCAATAGAACTACAACAGGGGCCTGGGAAGATAAAAATGTGTGACTGAAACTCAAACATGAAAGCTTTGTAACCGGATCTTATGGTGATTCAATTTAAAAAAATTTTTTAATGTGTGTCTTCTTCATAGGACATACCCTACCCATACTCCAAAGTACCGCACCATATTTGATGGGGTTCACAGTAGTAAACAACCAATCTTAGAGGGAACTACAGATATATATGTATATATACATATTTACATATAGTATATATACATATATATATACAAAAGCACACAAGGCTCAACCTTTAACAACATGTTAGTGATCTCTTATAGAAGGTCTTAATGGCCCCTGTCTAAATAGAACAACCTTCACTTTCTCTCCTCTAAGGATACTTTTTTGTAGCATCTTCAGCAGATTTTCATAACAAGCCATGCAAAATATGTTATTTTGGTTCTGCTTTGAGACCGGAATTGGGGTTCAGGATGAAGACATCTGAAAGATGGTGGTGGGAAGGTATAATGGTGGTGAGACTGGTGTTTGAATATTGTAGCACTGCACTGTTGTCCTGTTGTTCATCTATTTGCTCAAGTGGGCACCAGTAACGTCTCCATTGTGAGACTTGTTGTGACTGTTTTTGGCATATCGAATACACCACAGGTAGCTTTCCAGGCTCTGCTGTGCAGGCGGGATACTCTTGGCAGCTTGTTGGGCTCTCCGAGAGGGATGGAGGTTAATCGAACCTGGGTTGGCCACATGCAAGGTAAATGCCCTACCCGCTGTGCTATTGCTCCAGCCCGTTTGAATATTAATGTAATCAAATACTGTGGACTACCTTATAAAATAAAAGAAATTTTTTAAAATGTGTGTCTTCTGTACAGACTTCTTGGGAATGGGGGAGAGGACACCCAAGAGGTGTTGAGGGGCCTAGAGGACTCTCCTGGCAATTATTGACCAAACTTTCTTTATGAGGGTTCAAGAATGCAGTGCTGTTCAGGTCCCAGGAACCATGTAGGGGTTGAACTGGGCTCACCCTGTTGCTGGGCATGTACTTCAGCCCTAGCACTCTGTTTCCTAGATTCTTTTTCAAAATATCCTCTGCTCTCCTGAACCAAGTGGGAAAGGCTAATTAAAATGGGTACACTTAAAAAAGAATGACTCAAAGACCAGAGAGTTAAGCCAATGGGATGAATTTGTGCTTTTCATGTAGGGGGGTTGAATCCCTAATGTGACATGGTCCTCCAAGCAGCACTGAGAGAGACTCTCAAGTTCACAGCACAGACATCCCCACTGAGGGCTGCTGTATACGGCCCCCTAAAGCATAAAAATTTTGCACTGTCATCCCATTCATTGTTCATCGATTTGCTCGAGTGGGCACCTGTAATGTCTCCATTGTGAGACTTCTTGTTACTTTTGTTGGCATATTGAATATGCCATAGGTAGCTTCCCAGGCTCTGCCATGCGGGTGGGATACTCTCGGTAGCTTGCCGGGTTCTCCAAGAGGGACGAAGGAATAGAACCCCAGTCGGCTGCAGGCAAGGCAAATGCCCTACCCACTGTGCATAAAAATAAATAGATAAAATCATTACTTTAAAAATATTAATGTAAAATAAAAACATAAATATGTAGCCTAATCAGCAGGCAAACTAGCAATAACTTTGCACAGGTTAACTTGGCAGGAGTGGTATAAATTCACCAGAAAGAAAAATAAAGTTAGTTATAAGATAATAAGGCATTAACCAACCCACCTACAGCTTGCTTATAATGAAATTTTTGACTACCAGCTTGGGTTGGGGGTATAATTTGCATTGCATGATATTATTTTAATTGCTGATGTCTTGGCCTCTCCTTGAATTTTGAGCTATAGATAAGTGCTGCACTGACCTGTCCTAAGTCCAGTCCTGCTTAAATGTAGAAATCTCTAAGTCCTGCCTTTGTCCACTCCGGGCTTGTGCTTTATGCATTTTGGCTTGATCAGTGATCTGGTGATTCAAACACCACCCCATAGGTCTATGCTGATGCACAGATGTAGAAAAGTTATGAACTGCTGGTCTACTACCTTGGTTATAATGACCAGTTTGTGGACCGATCTGCAGGACAGGTGCTGGTCCACAGATGTAAAAAAACATCTCAGACTGCTGACTTAGCTATTACAAATCATGGTCGGCAACTTGTTCACTTGGGAAGAATTACCAAATCAGGTGTAGCAGGAGCTATATCTTCCACCGAACAAAATTTCCTAACAACTCTCAACTTTCTAAAACAGACTTGCACCCAGGCCAACCCTTTCCTCATGCTTTATTGCCAGTTTAAAACTCATCTCTAATGGTGACATATATTTTAGAAAATTGCCAATAAACTTAATAAGCTTTGAATGTAGCCATTTAAGATCCTGGTTTACATTTTGGAAAACAAAACAAAAAAAAAGAACCCATGAAAACGTCTTTGGAAGATGAATGAGTCACCCATTTAGAAGTGCTGTTAGTCACCTGGCAGGTCAAGGGCGTAGCTATAGCCAAGTCGGTCTGCGGTTAAGAAGAATTCCTCATTAGTCACCGGAGGGAAGAAAGGCACCATGTTGTACAGGCGGTTGTGGCCGATGGGCGCCAGCTCCTGAGGCCAGGCGTTTTCTGAAGGGTTGAATCTTTTCATCCACTCATCAAAAACGGCATCAGTAAAGGAATGAAGTACCTGCAAGACAGTTGAAGGTGGTATTTAAGGTTGAAAGGTCTAACCCAACTCACCTGGAACTTTCCCTGACATAAAACAAGGTTTTTGTTTGTGTTTTCGTTGTTTGTTTTAGTTAACCAGCCAGTGCCCTAGGCTTACTCCTGGCAGTGCTCAGGAGACCATATGCAGTGCCATGGATTGAACGGGCGTCAGTGGCTTGCCAGGTAAGAGCCCCCTACCCACCATGCTATCTCTCCAATCCAGAACAGAACTCTTCTTGACATAAAACACTTTCAGCTACCCAGCCCAGTTCTAACAAGATGTCCCTGGCATTTTAAGTGAGTTGTTTGGGTTTGGTGGCCATACCGAACAGGACCCAGAGCTATTTCCAACTTGGAGCTTGGGAGTCGCTCCCAGGGGTATAGTGAGGACCATACGGTGCCAGGGATTCAGCACAGAGCCTCACACGCACAAGGCAAGTGCTCTGCCACAGGGCCACCTCCCCAGCTGCATTTCTTTGTTTAGCTGGTTGATTTGTTTTGGGGGCCCCACATGGTGGTGCTCAGGGCTTACTCCTGACTCTGCACTTCTGTGCCGCTCCTGACAGCGCTCAGGGGACCACATGAGTACTGGAGATAGAACCCAGATTGGACATCTTCGAGGAAATCACCTTCCCTGCTGTATTACTGTTCTGGTCCTTCCTCTAGTTATTTCTCAAGGATGTCTGGCCGACGCGTCCCAGTAGGGTTAGAAACACCATTGTCAAGTGAACATGTGGAAACCCATGTTGCAGATTTCCTATTGATTTAGGGACTTAAAAGGTTTTCAACGAATGCATATTTAATGACGTTTGAGAAGAAGGTAAGCATGATGAGTCGCATGTTCCAGGCAAAATTCAGAGGCTTTTGTCTTAACAGAAGAAACAAGTTGTGTTTGAGCAAACTTGATATGCACAGGACAAGAGGTGGGAAAGGGAAGGGGAGAGGGAGGAAAGGGAGTGTGGCAGAGAAAGAAAAATGTCCAGAATGGTTTCCAAGTTTCTTCTCACCTGAAACACCCAGAATTCTATGCTTGAAAATTGTAACCCTCTCATTTGAATTCTTGGCGTTGTGTCAGGAAAAGAAACCCCAAGAGTTTTGTCCTGTACATATCACTCATTATTTTTCCAAGGTAACTATTAATTCCTTGTCAGGTTCAGAAATTATTATTAATAATTTATTTTATTATTATTATTATATGAACAGCACACCAGTAAGATTGACATACATCAAAAAGAGAAAAAACAGTGTGGAAGGGTGTGACAAAAGGTGTGGCAAAAGATTTTTGCTATTGCTGGTGGGAATATCACATGGTTAAAACTTTTTGGATAACAATATGACATATTCCATAAAACCTAAAAATAGTGCTTCCACATGACCCAGAAATCCCACTTTTTACCACCTATGCCAAGGGGCCAAAAACACTATTATGTAAAGATATTTTCACTCCTATGTTCATTGTTGCATTATTCACAATAGCTAAAAACTAGAAAAATCTTAGTGTCCAAAAACAGATGACTAAATTTTTAAAAATCTCTCTCTGTCTCTCTCACACACACACACAAAGTGGAATATACTTGGCTATAAAAAAAGATAAGATAATGCAATTTTCCTCTACATGGACAAATTTAGAAAGAATCATAATGCTGAGGAAATCAGTCAGAAGCAGAGGGACAAATATAGACTGGTCTTTCTTATATGTGGGATGTAAAGAAGCATAGTAGGGGAATAACAAATAGCCAAAGGTAACAGAATATGAGAACTGGTCTACAGAACTGTGCTGACTATTGTGGGTAAATACTGATATTAGGGTGGAGGGACCAGGATACTCTGATAGAGAGTGTGATATTGGAAAGATGCCTGCATGGAACCCTATCATGATATCTCAAATAAAAAATCAAAAAAAATTTATTAAAAGCAAAACACCCACTTCTATACACCAAGTACTGCAATAGGATGTCAATGTGAGTTCTCACTTCTATTCCTAACAGAGAGAATACAAGCCTTCATCCCAAGATGGGAAGTTCAAAGATCTCTGACAGTGTTTGTGCTTCCTCTCTCTCTGTGTGTCCCTGGTGCCTGTCAGGGGCTGGAACACACTAATTTCAATCACTACTTGTTCAATGAATTAATTTGGCCACTCACTACTCTGCCTTCCTTTGCAGCAATTGCACTATTCTGTGTTTGTCTCTCTATTTCTCCTAACGAGATCCCTCATTCCTAAAGGTCAGCGATAAGGACTTTTCACCTTTGGAGACTTGAGCTAAGCATGTAACTGGAGGACAATACAGTGGGGAGAGCTTTTTTTTTCATAATGTAGGAGAACTGCTATTTATTCAGCCATTGATTAAACTGATTGAATTGGGCATGAACTCCACATTACTTTCTATTTTGATTCTGAATGTTAACCTTATTTTATTATTTTATTATTATTCCCCCAGCTTTTTTTATTTTTGCTTTTCGGGTCACACCCAGTGATGCACAGGGTTTACTCCTGGCTGTACACTCAGGAATTACTCCTGGCGGTGCTGGGGGACCATATGGGATGCTGGGAATCGAACCCGGGTTGGCCGTGTGCAAGACAAACGCCCTACCCGCTGTGCTATTGCTCCAGCCCCTCTCCCCCCTTTTTTGATTCACAGTGAGATACAGCTACAAAGCTTTCATGTTTGAGTCATGTTTGAGCTTCAGTCATATAATCATCAAACACCCATCCCTTCACCAGTGCACACTTTCCACCACCAAAATCACCAGTATTCCCCCTCCCTTCCCCTGCCTGTGTGACAGACAATTTCCCCCATACGTTCCCTCTACTTGGTTACATTTGATATTTTGACACCAGTCTCACCACCACTCAAATCTGCCGAAAAGGCAATGCTAGATAATTTGTTTTGTATTGCTTGTGATGGATAGAATATAATGTCCAGGAAATTCTGTGTCATTCTCTTCTGGGAGCTTTAGTTTATAGTCTCTGGATCTTGGCCATTGATGAGATTACATGGCGCCAGGGGCAGTTTGTGGTTGTGACTGCCAAGCTTCTGGAAAACTGAGGACCTGGGGGGAAGAGGCTCAGTCCCGATCCAAGCAGGCTTGGAGAACATTGGGTAGAGCTTTTGCCTTGCACATGGCTGGCCCGAGTTCAATACCCCCCCTTGTGATCCTGACCTCACCAGGAGGGATCCCTGAGCTCAGAGCCTGGAGTAAGCCCTGAACACCTCTCAGTGTGCCTCCCCTGTATAAAAAAAAAAATGAAGGAGGGTCCATTCTGAGGAAAAATTTATTATCTGATAACAGTGTCAGGCAAAGTAGTTTTATTATAAAATTCAACCCAGCAGATTCCTTACTAGACAGTGCCACATCCTCAAGTCTGCCAGGGCAAGCAAGCTTCAAGCCTGCTATTCTCTGACACTAATTTTGCAAAGACCTGTTTTATGCCCCTACCCCTGACTGTGCCCAGCCAGAATTCCCTTTTCTCTGCATTGATTCATTGCTGATATTGCATTGCTCATCTGGTTTTCAGGAAAAAAAAAGTGATGAGAGACTTTCTGGAATTAGAATGCTCCAGGTTTAGTTCTGCAAGTTGCAAATAACTTGGAGAATGTGTCAGAAATCACCTGTGCAAAGTATATTGCTGGTATCTGTGTAATAAATAATATGTTTAAGTCTTTCCTGAGATCCTTCGTAGCTTTGGTGACAGCAAGACCTTTCTGCCTGAATTGCCTCACGTGGCTGCATTTGAAAAAGTGAAAGGCATCAAGGCATTTACTGAAGCAATTTTTTCCCTGATAAAATGCTTAAAATGCATGACAGAGACAAATTAGAAATCCAAACTGCAATAGCTCAAAGACCTGAGCAAGGAAAGAGACACAAGTTTTTTAATTTTAAGGTCTTGGCTTTGAGTAGCAAAGATTGAAGGCATAAAGCAAGGCTAAAGCCACAAAACAGATGTTGATACATCAGCAACTACTTTGGAAGAGGACAGGATCACGTGTACATGATAGCACTTTCCAACAAGAAGAGTTTGGAACATCACCTTGGAGAAGGGGTATCTGTCCTTGGAAAGGAGCCGGCACTGGCTGCCAGAGTAGGTTCATAAAAGAAATCCCCCGTGTCCTGAAACCTGGAAAGTTCTGGTTAGGTTAGTAGTTGAGAGAGAGAGAGATAAAGATAGATATATATATAGAGAGAGATTATGTTTCATCCTCCAGGTGTGCCCCCAGTGGTCCTGTTAGCCTTGCCCACAAAATCTGCTTCAAGCATGGTACCCAAGCATGGTACCAAAGAGCTAGAGGTCTACAGTGGCAAGAAGCACACCTGGTTTCTTGTCCGATGTTCAGTTCCGCCATCCCTCCTCACCAATCTCAGCAGTGCCTCAACTATACCAATGTGCCATGCTATTCCTGAGATTTAACAGGAAGTCACTGGTTTCATCTTCTGAAAAATTCCTTAAAGGTAGTTTTGTTAATAGAAGTCTTTTTCCCCTTTTTCTTTCTTTTTTGTTGTTTTCTAGAACATGGATGGGATGAATGGAGCTGCAGCCAACAAGCGAAGTTGTGGGGGAAAGTTTTCCCCTTGGGTTGGAGCAATGGCTCAATGGGCTGAGTGCATATTCTGCATGCAGGAGGGCCAGGTCAATCACTCGCCAGATGTGTGTGGCCCAAAAATCAAGGAAAAAGACTCTCATTAAGGATGGGAGGAAAATGAAAGTGTCGGATAACTATAATACATTGCTCAGCCCTGGCCCACCTGCCCCTGGGGTTCTTTACATACGAAGGAAATGCACCTCCTTTTGGCTTAAGCTTCTGAAATTTGGGCTTTCTGTCCTAAGTAGCTAGAACAAATTCTAAGTAATGCACAAAAAAAGTATCTATGGACTATTAGAATGTATTTTCTGAACAAGGTCATATAAAGCCTCTTGGCCTGTTAGATCCACTCTAGGATAATTTTTCTTCTCTTCCTCTCTCCTTCCATCCTTCAGTGCCAAAAACAGAACCCAGAGAAGTGTTCTAACACTGAGTCACATCCCCGGCCCTGTGTCCACTCTATAATCAAGTCCAAGATCAAGCATGATTAGAAAAGGAGATGCAAGAGTCCTGGGACACAGAAGAGACAAGATTCGGTGCTGCAAGAGGTAAATAGTTTCTGGAAAGTACCAGAATCCACCCAGTTCAAAATGTAAATAATTAAGGAGGTCACAAGAGTATAAAGCAATTCATAATTTGGAGAGATAAAAGAACAGGAAAAAAATAATGAGGATAGATTATAGGTCTCAGAAGGACTATAAAACATTAAACAATAAGTGCTTGAATGGGCACTATTCACAGAGTACACAGTGTACAGAAAGTAGTCAAAGGAAAAATATAGCGGGTATGTGCCAAGAAGATGCAAAGGACACAATCATTAAAATGATGTTAACTGCAACGTGCTTGCAGTGAAAAGAGAAACAGTGCAGCCTATAAGGGTGTGTTTTTGTTACATTTATGAACATTGGTCTTAGAGGAAAAATCAGGGACTGTGTGTGCCAAAAACAGTAACAAGTCTCACAAAGGCGCCGTTACTGGTGCCAGGTCTAGTAAATCAATGAGCAACGGGATGACAATGATAGTGACAGTGACAGTGTTTGAGGAACACAGTTTGAGGAAGGACTGTAGCAATAGCACAGTGGTAGGGTGTTTGCCTTGCACGCGACAGACCCGGATTCAATTCCTCCGTCCCTCGTGGAGAGCCCAGCAAGCTACCATGAGTATCCCGCCTGCACGGCAGAGCCTGGCAAGCTACCCGTGGCATATTCGATATGCCAAAAACAGTAACAACAAGTCTCACAATGGAGACATTACTGGTCCCTGCTCCAGCAAATCCATGAACAATGGGACTATGGTGCTACAGTGCTACAATGTTTGAAGAAGTCATAGCACCTTTGTTGGACACAGCTAAGTTCTACTCAGTTCATACTTTTGTAAATGCTGAAGGTAATTTGACTGTGACTAATAAAAGCCAACACTGAAGTAAAGTTTATCATTGTTGCCTTATATGTGCCAAAGAGATCGACAGCTGTACTTTGGTGCTGGAAATCGAAGGCTTCTGAAATGAGGGTACACGTTTTGGTATACCTATGTCAGGTCTGCTGCACTCTAGTAGGAATGGATCCAAGAAGGGAAAACAAACACTGAATTACAACTTGGAAGTAATATCGACGCAAATGCTTTTGCAGGATCCTCACCCTGGGCTTACCTACTAAGTGCTTGTTGCAAAACCAAAACTAAGGAAATAAGAACCACCAAAGAGATTTGAAGGTAAGATATCTCTAATGCAACGCTTGCTGAAGAAATCATCGATCCACAGATACAGCGCTGTCAGGTCCAAAGAAGTGGGACAAAGGAAAAAAAGCATAAACATCTTTCTTAGATCCTTGATGACTGAGGTGAATCAGACATGACCCTTACTTCAAAGGCTGCATCTACAGAGGCCACTAGAGGCGTGAGATGAATGTTTCCATCTAGGGAAGGATCACCATGGAAACAAGCCATGGACACAGACTTTATCAGTTCCCAGAACATCACACACTGGTTCTCCCCACTGGTGTTCATGTATTCCCATCTAGAAGCCTCCCTTTGTCATCACAGTTGTCTTATGATCATTTCCATGATCATTCTCTGGACTGCTGAGAATTCACAGGTAAAAGTCAGAGGCCAGAGAGAGATGGTTCAACGGGGTGGTAGCGTGTTTTGCATGAGGGACACCCAGGACAGAGTTGGGAGAAGCCCCAGAACACTGCTGGGTGTGGCCTCAAAACGAAGACACCCTAGAGACTCAGTTCTGTTTTGGGTGTTTCAACTTAAGACTGAAGATGGGAAAAGACACGAAGCAAAAACATTGTAACAAAAGGGCAAGTATGGGATAATCTTATTCATCTGTAAAAAGTAGACAAAACCAAAAAAGGCAACACAATTTTATTCAAACAACAACAAACCCTTGGGCTTGGATTGCAAAACTCTTAATACCGAGAAGCGGAAAGAAAGCAGTAGGGAATGAAGCGATGGAGTGGCAGTAACATTAGGGCAGTGGTGGAAGGTTGTGGATGTTTCAGCAGTGGTGAGATGTGGTAACTTCATGTACATCAAACCGAACTGCACATGTTAACATTATCGAAAACATTTTATCTGAACTACAGTAAATCAGAAAAGTCAATTTATGTTGGGTCAGAATTTCTAAATGAGAGAATTCCTAACAGTAATTCTTTAAAAACACAAAACACACACTATTTAGTGCCCAAGGGATTATGACTCAGTAGCTACAGCTACTTGTCTTCCAAGCGTGAGGCCATGAGTTCGATTCCCACGGCCACCCACATACACTGAACATGGTCCTTGAAGCTTTGCCTCCCCTTAGTGCCCCTCCAGAGTGTCAAGTCCGTGGTACCCAGTCCTCTGTGTGCAAGCGCAGAAAGTTAAGTGTATGGCCCCAGATGAGCACTGTAGCTTGAGAGGTATAAGCACCATATCTTGTGACTGCTCTCTGGGAAAAAGACTGGGATCTGGGCACATCATCGTAATTCTGGTAAGCACGACAGCCACAACGTGCTTGAGCATCTCAACTAAATGATGCTCCCCCCACCCCCTGGCCAGTGAACATGTGTGCAAGACTGGCACTAAAGAGCGGACCCCCACTGAGCATTACCACCTCCTGCATGAACCTCACCACCACTGGGTGTGACCCGGGTCATTGCCATGACAGTGACGACAAGATGGGAAAGGTGAGGTGTTTTGTTTTGTTTTATTTTTATACAAAATATTTAAACATACTGGGGCTGGAGTGATAGCACAGCGGGTAGGGCGTTTGCCTTGCAAGCGGCCAACCCGAGTTCGATTCCCAGCATCCCATATGGTCCCCTGAGCACCGCCAGGAGTGATTCCTAAGTGCATGAGCCAGGAGTAACCCCTGTGCATCACCAGGTGTGACCCAAAAAGCAAAAAAAAAAATATATATATATATATATATATATATATATATATATTTAAACATACTTCTTGTTTTATGCTCGCATTTTTTATCCTTACCTTGCTCTACCAAGGCTGTGAAGCAGCGTATAATCAAGATGCTGGTTTTCCATTTCCCTATATATGTCAGTTGTAAGAGGCTTAACATAACTAATCCCCACCTCCGAGTTCACTGCATTGATTCACCTCTGCACAGGGAGGCAGCTACATCAGAGACAGCACATTTGGGGAGGGACAGGAAGCAGTCAAAAAAAAAAAAAAAGAAAAGAAAGAACACCTGGAGCTGGAGAGGTAGTACTGTGGGGAAAGAGCTTGCCTTAGATGTAGCCAGCCTGGTTCCATTCCTGGCACCAGATAGGGTTCCCTGAGTGAACAGCAGTGAGAAAACAGCAGTGATTTCTGGGCACAGAATAGAAGTAACTCCAGAGAACAACTGGGCGTGTTGTTAAAAGGGAAAACAAAGGGAAAAGAAGGAAAAAGCACAGAAAATAAGACATTTGGGCTACCGTACATTTTTTTTCTAGGCAGAGCTCAGCCGAGGTGGTATAGCGCCTAGTTTTCTCTTCCTCTCCTTCCGACCTGTCTGCTCATCATATCCTAAGTAGGAAGATTTTCAAGCATTTTGTAGGAGTCACACTTTTCTTCTTTTTTCCTTTTTTTTCAATTTTATTTATTTATTTATTTATTTATTTTTGGCTTTTTGGGTCCCACCCAGCAATGCACAGGGGTTACTCCTGGCTCTGTACTTAGGAATTACTCCTGGTGGTGCTTGGAAGACCATATGGGATGCTGGGAATTGAACCCCAGTTGGCCATGAGCAAGGCAAACGCCCTACCTGCTGTGCTATTGTTCCAGGCCCAGAAGTCACATTTTTTAAAATCACCATATCTGCACATATGTATGTCACTGTCACTGTCACTGTCACCCCGTTGCTCATCAATTTGCTCAAGCGGGTACCAGTAACGCCTCCATTGTGAGACTTGTTGTTACTGTTTTTGGCATATTGAATACGCCAGGGGTAGCTTGCCAGGCTTTGCCATGAGGGCAGGATACTCTTGGTAGCTTGCCAGGCTCTCCAAGAGGGGCAGAGGAATCGAATCCAGGTGGGCCGCATGCAAGGCAAATGCCCTACCCGCTGTGCTATCACTCCAGCCCATATGTATGTATATATGTATGTATATTAATAATGCATATTCAAAGGTATCTGTATACATAAAACATACATGGTCTGCACTGAGCACAAAACACGATAGCATGGGTGGGGTGGTCAGTGAGAAAGCAGAGTGGATAGAGCGTTTGCCTTATATGCAGCTGACCCAGGTTTGATCCCCGCATCCCAAAAATAATTGGTCCCAAAGCATCAGCAGGAGTAATTCCTGAGTGTAGAGCCAGGAGTAGTCCCTGAACATCACCAGATGCAGCCAAACAAACAAACAAACAAAACAAAACAAAATACTATAGATTACATGCAAAGAGAAGAGCACTGGATATCAAGAGCCCTGGGAATGTAGCTGCTAGGTGGCTGAGGAAGAAAGCTTATGTTTAAGGATTGAACTGTGAAGAGATATAAGTTGGACACTCTGAAAGGGCTTTCCTTTCCACACGTCGGCTCTAAATATAGCTCAGGGAACCCCTGTCCACTGTGGTGGGACTGTCATCTATGGAAATAGTGTAGAGACTTCTCGAAAAATGAAAGCTAGAATTGCCATATGACTCCATCGTTTGACCCGCTGGCAGCTAACCCAAGAATTCAGAATGTTAATTTGAAAAAATATTTGAGCTCCTGTGCTCACTGCAGCATTATTCACAAGAGCCAAGACCTGGAAACAGCCCAAGTGCCCAAGAACGACTGAGCGGGTAGGAAATTGTGACCCACATACACAATGGAACACAATTCAGCTCTGAGCACAGGAAATCCTGCCATTCCTGCTGCCTAGATGGAGCTGAAGGGAATGGTGTGAGTCAAAGGGAAGACCAGCCCGGAATGAGCCCTCGTCGGTGTGGGACAGAGAGAAGCAGAGTAAGGAACAAGGCAATGGCCAGTGATAAGGAGACCCTGAAGTCTGCTCTGACGGAGCCAAGTTTGCAAAGGACGGGGTGTGTGGTGGGGGTTGGGCCATGTGGAGCACCCCGACCCTCCTTCAGTGTGTGGTGTAGCGACACTGCATGCCTGAAACATCTGTTCTTTTTTCTCAAATACAAATCCATGCATCATATGTGATTTTTAAATTATTTTTTATTAAGGTTCCATGATTTATATTATTTATTACTCAATTTCAGGCATGCAATGAAACATTGCTCTTAATTTTTGGTAAATCTACAATACCTAAATCAAAAATGATTTTTTTTAAGTTCAGAAATCAGTTTTTTTGTTGTTGTTTTACTTTGTTTGGGGGCCATGACAGCAGTGCTCAGAGCTTAGTCCTGGCCCTGTGCTTGGGGATCACTCCTGGTGGGGCATGGGGACCATATGGGGGGTCGGATCAAACCCTTTTTAATTTGTTTTCCCCTCCCCACAAAGTCCCTTTAAAAAAATTGGGCAGCTCAGCAGATCTCATAAGCAAACATTACAGAGAGAGAGTAAGAAGGAAAGAGAGAAAGGAGAGAGTAAGAAGGAAAGAGAGAGAGTAAGAAGAGAGAGTAAGAAGGAAAGAGAGAGTAAGAAGAGAGAGAGTAAGAAGGAAAGTGCCTGCCATAGAGACAGCCTTGTGGGGTGGGAAGTGAGGCTGGTGATAGGGAAACTGGGAACGTTGGTGGCGGGAAATGTACACTGGTGGAAGGTTAAGTATTGGAATACTGTATAACTGAAACCTGATCATGAACAGCTTTGCAACTGGGTATCTCATGGTGATTCAATTAAAAAAATAAATGGATAAAAAAATTTAAAATTAATTTAAAAATGGAGCCAGAGAGAGAAAGAATACAGTGGACAGGGTGCTTGCCTTGCACTGAAATCTGGGTTTGATCCCCAGGATCCCATGTGATTCCCCCCACACACACAAGCACTGCTAGGATCACTGAGTGCGGAACCAGGAGTAAGTCCTGACCACTGCCAGGTGTGAACCCCAAACCCAAAAAATTAGTAAATGAAATAAAGAAACACAGCGCGGTGCGGAGAGATATTCTAGATCAGAGATATTCCCAAGTCATCTGTGCTGATGGAACTCACCAAAGCATTAGGAAAGAGGAACTGAAATCAGTGCTAGAATCGCCTTAGGTTTGAAATATAAGGGCTGCCTGCCACTATACCACACTTAACTTTGTTAATAATGAAGTCTGTAGTTTTATTAGCGCAGGCTTTGTTCTTCTCCAGAGTATGGGTTTATCCTTATGAAACCTACACTGAAAAGGCCCCTAAAGGTGCATTAACTAAGCACACACCAAATTGCCAAATCAAATCTCCAGGCTGAGCATGCAGGGATTCTGTTACCCCAAAGGGAAAACTGCCCAAATAGTGGAACAATTACCCAGCCACCTCGGCTACTATAAAACCCCACAAGATTCCTAAGGCTGAGTGAATATACCGCATGCCTCCTCAAACACATATGGTCATGTATATTAAATAAGAGAATGTGGTATTTTGAAAATCACAAATGCATGATAAAAACCAGTGCCCTATCTTTTCTGAGTCCAAGCATAATTCCATAGCCCTGCTCTTCATCAATGAATGCTAATTCCTATTAACAAGATCTCACAGGACTGTATTTACTGAGCTATAATGCAAGGCGTTGTGAAAGGAGCATACTAAGAACCGTTTAAATGGGGGCTGGAGAGCTAGTACAGTGGGTAGAGAATTTGCCTTGCATGCAGCTGACCAGGGTTCAATCCCCAATGTCTCGTATGTACCACGGAGAACCACCAGAAATAATTACTGAGTGCAGAGCCAGGAGTTACCTCTGAGCATAACTAGGTATGGCGCAAAAACAAAGAAACAAAAAAAGAATGGTGTAAATGAACAAAGGGCCAAACTACTGGCCTTGGAGATTTTTGAGCAAGAAATTTTTGCTATTACCTCTGCTCAGCCACAGAGGGTTCGTATGAACTTGGACTCACTTTTCCATTTCTCTGAACTACTTTTTCTCATACGAATGAGGTTCGATGGGACTGTAGCTGCCTTGCAGGGGAGGGGCTACCTCCTGGCCCTGGGGTATCACCCCACAAAGCAAAGTGTGTTCCAGAGAGCACCACTGCCACGATCTTTGGAACCACAAGTGTGTGACCACAATGACAACCACCAAGGGGGAAGAAAGAATAAAATCAAGTAAAATAAGGGGGAAAATGAGCACTGTCATCCTGTTGTTCATCGATTTGTTTAAGCGTCTCTATTGTGAGACTTGTTGCTACAGTTTTTGGCATGTCAAATATGCCACAGGTAGCTTGCCAGGCTCTGCCGTGTGGGCAAGATATTCTCTGTAGTTTGCCAGGCTCTCCGAGAGGAACAAAGGAATCGAACCTAGGTCGGCCGCATGCAAGACAAACGCCCTACCCACTGTACTATTGTACACAATTTTGCAACATTAAAATTTTATGTTTACAGGAGCTCTAGTACAGGAAATAGCACATCAATAAGTATCCAATAAAATAGTGTTCTAGAAGTGATTAAGAATATACTAAGTACCAGGTTTTGTTCTAGAAGTTGAATATGTTATTAATGGTCACATTACCTTCTCATAAATTAGAGAAGCCTAGGAAAAAATGTTTTCATATGATCCCAATATTAGACTTGTGATAAAAATAAAATCTCTAAAGAGAATGTTGTTTTTGTTCTGACTTAAATGGGGAAATTATGACTTTCATGAACAGGCCTATGGACCTTTATTTTTTTTCTCTTTCCAGAACTCCTTATCTTACATAAGCAGACAGATCACAGACAAAGAACTGCAAATGATTATTAAAATAGGTGGAAAATGCTAAATTTCACTAATGAAAAGAGAAATGCAATTCATAACTCACTGAAGTACTGACCTCACCTATCAGATGGGTAAATATGAAAAATGTTTAACACTATGCTGATAAGATTACAAAAGTTGTCACTCAGTTGCAGAGCTGGTAGGAGAGAAATTAGTCTTTTTGTGGTATATTTGTCACTATCAAAATTACAGACTTTTTTATAAACCTTTGACCTGATCCTGATGGATCTCTTTGCTTGACTTACCCAACATATTCACTCATTCATTTGTTCATTCATTGCAGAATTATTTGTAAAATAAAATATTAGACCCAATTAAAGGGCAACAATAGGAAACTAGGAATTTCAGTATAGATTCCTATTTCAGAATAATAGAAAGCCATTAAAAAGGGAATTAAGGGTCTGATGCATAGAATGGGAGTTGGGGGAAAGGGCTAAGGCACTTTCCTTGCATACAACTGACCCTGGTTTAATTCCTGCTACTGCATATTGTTCCTTTAGAACAACTAGGAGTAAGCTGTGGTGTGGTCCAATACCACCAAGAGTGATTCTTGAGCACAGAACCAGGAGTAGCCCCTGAGTATCGCTGAATGTGACCCAAAAACCAAAAACCAAAATAAAGGGGGAGGGTTAAAAATTTTTTGGTGAACTCATATGAAATGATTTAGAATTGCATTTTAAAATACTGAAATCACAGAAACATCTATTGCATGCTACTATTTGAATTTTCAAGAAATGGAGAAAATACAAAACCATTATTTACATCGATACTTTTAAAAATAGATCTGGAAGAATAAGGAGAAATAACCATGGATCTCTGGATATTGGGAAATGGTAGTGAGCCAGAGATTTTCTTTTGTGTCTTAGTCACTTGAACGTGTAATATAAATTATTTGCTTAAGATCTCTAAGCAATGTGGAACTCTGTGACCTTGGACTCTGGGTTCAATGGGACCCGGGAACACAGATCCTCTGCCCGTTTCCTCCAGTCTCAGGGGTCACTCCCATAAGCCACCTCCTGCTGGCGCCAGATAATCTCATCATCGGCCACCCTCCAGATCCCATGGCTGCTTCTCCCAGAAGGGAGCATAAGGTGAAGCCCCCATAGCCATGCCACCGGACTCCCAACCAGGCTATTTCACACGGGGCACCCCAAAGGGAGGTGGGTGAGAGACCTCCCATTCCAAGGGACCCAGCCCCAGCAACCAACCTCCACAATCCAACGCCCAAGCCTCATATATGAGTGAACATATTCCTGGACTGCTTTTGCGGCCATGCCACACATTAAGACACCCCTACCCATTCTCCATAATTACCACGCCATATTTGATGGGGTTCAGACAGTAGGCAACAAATCATAGAGGGAAATATATATGCATATATACATGTTTTCAGATATTTATTCATACATATTTTCAAATATATACACCAAAACTCACATCACCTAAACTTTAACAGCATGTTAGTGATATCCTAATAGAATGTCTTAATGGCTCCTGACAAAATGGAACAATCTTCACACTGTTTCCTATATGAACACTTTTTTGTAAGGATGTTCAGCAGTTCTTCATAGCAGACAATACAAAATATATTCTCTCGGTTGTGTTTTGGGACAGGGATTGGGGCTTGGCGATAGAAACATCTCGAATTTGGTGATGGGAAGGTGTCATGCTGGTGGGATTGGTGTTTGAATATTAAATGTAATCAAAATTGTGAACTAACTTATAAAATTTAAAAAAAAATTTTAAAGATCTCTAAGCAAGAAATTGAGGGAGGTAGCTCAGTGGTCAGGCATGCATTCAAAGCATGCAGAATCTAGGTTCAAGCCCTGATAACACGTGGTGACCATAGTATATCAGGTGTGGTCCTGAAAGCCCCTGCCAAGATGACCAGGAGGTTCCCTGCCCCCTACGCCCTGAATAGCTTCACATCCTCAGACCAGGGCACTGAGTTGCCAGTGCAGTTGACCGATTATCACCAAGGAGGACCCCTCCACACACACACACACACACACATACACACACACACAAACACAGACACTGAGCACTGATTGAAGGGGCCATCACCCAATAAACTTAGAAAAGTATGTAAAATGTGTGCATTGCCATTGTGACAACAAAAATGTAAAAGAATATTAAAACTGAAGCAGAAAAATTGCTATGGATTTATGGGTTTTCAAAGAGTTCTACAAATAGTACTGTAATCGCCATTCATTGAAAATAAGCCATTAAACTATTCACAAACTAGAACTTGTTGTAAAACTGTTCTTTTGACAGATAATGTACTGCAGTATTAGTGCATTATGTCTGGCACATGTCAGGCCCTGGGTTTGACCCTAACAAAATTTTTTTAAGCTTTATTTTAATAACTCATGGTATTAAACAAGTTGTGTTTTTTTTAAAGAAATAAAACCATCCATTTTTAAGTGTCTTCCTCTTGGAGAGAAAAAAATATACTTATCCCCTTTATACTAACTTCATTTTTTTTTCCAAATAAATTATCAAAACCAAAAGAAACTGGGGCTGGAGCAATAGCACAGCGGGTAGGGCGTTCGCCTTGCACGCGGCTGACCTGGGCTCAATTCCCAGCATCCCATATGGTCCCCTGAGCACTGTCAGGAGTAATTCCTGAGTGCAGAGCCAGGAGTAACCCTTGTACATCACCGGGTGTGACCCAAAAAGCTAAATACATAAATACATAAATAAACAAACCAAAAGAAACTAAGGACTGCTCTTACAGAACAGAGCTAACCATGAGCAAGAGAAGGGGGACCTGAGAAAATGGTGGAGGGAAATGAACGCTCTGGTGTGGGGGTGTGATGTTGGAATGCTGGATGTCAAACCCTGCCCCTAGAGTACTGTAAAATTGTAAATCACAGTGACCAAAATAAAGTCTCTAAAACTTTTTTTCACATAATGTCATACTGACACAAGTATTTTACACATGTTTCTGTGGCTTATTAATTTTACTAAGTTTATGGCTTCCTGGAGCAGTAGAGTCAGAAGGGGTCACACAGGACGGGCTTAGAATCAATCTTCAGTTCTTTGTAGAAACTCCATTTCTCTGTTCTGGCTTTAGATTCCTATGGACCTAGTCACGTCCCTAATAAATCTCTTATCCACTGGCTGCCATGTTTAAGAAATATAAATGGTAAATAAGACTACCTGTATGTCACATTCCATACAGAATTTCAGTGTATAA
>NC_073302.1:287343167-287345897 GCF_027595985.1 Sorex araneus
TCTAATAACTGGAAGAAATCTCCCTGGACTTCTTGTTAAAGTACAGAAATTCAAAACCTTATTTGTCTTCACAGTAGGTCTGAATCTAGTGGGGTACTCCTAACAACAATAGTGAGGTTTGTGTTGAAATATTGAATGTAACCAAAGTAAACAGAATGTAAAATGAAACTTATCAGTTACAAGGTAGGGGGTGGGGGGGCGGGATGGGAGGTGTACTGTGTGGGTTTTGTTTTTTTTTTTTTTGGTGGTGGTATATGGGCACTGGTGAAGGGATGGTTGTTTCAGCATTGTATAACTGAGACCTAAGCCCGAAAGCATTGTAATCTTCCACACGGTGATTTAATAAAATAAAATTTAAAAAAAAAATAAAAATAAAAAAAGAATATGTAATATTCATGTATAAAATCTTTGAGATTATAGGACTAGTGTCCTTGTAGAAAAATTTCTCAGAACACTTCACCTTTCTCTTTTCCTCCACCAGGTGGGACGCCTGCCTCAAAAAGGCTGTCTGCAAGCAAGGAGGAGGCAACCTCACAAGAATCGAACGAGCCCTTCACCTTAGATGTCTCAGCCTCCAGAACTATGAGAGATGAGTTTGTTGTTTAAGCTTCATAACGTGACCTACCTTGTTATGTATAAAATACAATGTGTACTTTAAATAAAAATTAAATAAATTGAAATAAAATGTACCAGTATGAAATTCATTCTTATAATTTCTCTAACATCAATGATCCAAAATATAAATTCTGGAGGCCGGAGTTATTGTATAGCAGGGAGGGTATTTGCCTTGTAGGTGGCCAACCTGGGTTCAACCCCTGGCATCCCATATGGCCCCGTGAGCAATGCCAGAAGTGATTCCTGAGTGCAGAGCCAGGAGTAAGCCCTGAGTACTGCTGGGTGTGACTCAAAAAAGCATAAATAAATAAATAAATAACAAAATATAAATTCTGACGACAGTGTGAAAATAGTGGATGGGAGAGATCAGAGTTGAGCAGTAGGGCACATGCCTTGCAGGTTTGATCCAGGGCATCTCACAGTCCCCTGACCCCCACCAGGAGTGATGCCATAGCACAGAGTCAGGAGTAAACCCTGATTATTGCTGGGTGTGTTATCCCCGCACAAAAAAAGAAAGGAAGAAAGAAAGGAAGAAAGAAAGAAAGAAAGAAAGAAAGAAAGAAAGAAAGAAAGAAAGAGAGAGAGAGAGAGAGAGAGAGAGAGAGAGAGAGAGGAGGGGAGGGGAGGGGAGGGGAGGGGAGGGGAGGGGAGGGGAGGGGAGGGGAGGGGAGGGGAGGGGAGGGGAAGGGGAGGGGAGGGGAGGGGAGGGGAGGGGAGGAGAGGAGAGGAGAGGAGAGGAGAGGAGAGGAGAGGAGAGGAGAGGAGAGGAGAGGAGAGGAGAGGAGAGGAGAGGAGAGGAGAGGAGAGGAGAGGAGAGGAGAGGAGAGGAGAGGAGAGGAGAGGAGAGGAGAGGAGAGGAGAGGAGAGGAGAGGAGGAGAGGAGAGGAGAGGAGAGGAGAGGAGAGGAGAGGAGAGGAGAGGAGAGGGAGGAGAGGAGAGGAGAGGAGAGGAGAGGAGAGGAGAGGAGAGGAGAGGAGAGGAGAGGAGAGGAGAGGAGAGGAGAGGAGAGGAGAGGAGAGGAGAGGAGAGGAGAGGAGAGGAGAGGAGAGGAGAGGAGAGGAGAGGAGAGGAGAGGAGAGTGATACTAAATGTCTATCCAACCGAGATATTGTTGGGGATCAGCAGCTGAAACATGAACATAGATATTGTCTAAAGGTTCTAAGCCATCTTTGGTGAACTGCACTTGAAAAAAAGAAGGGAAAAGCCCCTACTACTCAGGAGGTTCCCTGGGATTAAGACATTCTCCAATAGCACATAAACAATTTCATGGAACCTCAACATCAAACAAGGTCATGCTGTGACTGTGATTGATCATGACAAAAACAAGGCCACTCCATAGTCAGACACAATCTGAACACTGTCCAGCCTCAGAATCCCCAGTACAAACAGTAGCCCTCTGATGATGGCAGTGCTTTGCCCATTATGGTACACCTGTCCTTTAGGAACAATTCCTAGGGTGGGGGCTGGAGCAATAGCACAGCCAGGAGGGCACTTGTCTTGCACACAGCTGAGCTGGATTCAGTTCCTGACATCCCATATGGTTGTCAGAGCCAGCCAGGAGTGATCCCTGAGCATAGAGCCAGGAATAAGTCCTGAGCACCATTGGGTGTGGCCCCAAAACAAGTACATAAAAACAATTTCTAAGGTACCCAATCACATAATTACCCCGATTCCTTGACCCCAGGTCCAAATTAGCTAGGACAGCCTCAAATTATTTCAGTCTTTTCCAATACCCGAGGCACTGAGTGGGCTTCCCATTCCACGGCAACCATGAGCAGTAACCAGCATGTCTCACCACAGGGGCTTCTCCAGGATTTTTGTCTGAGGGGCATTGACCATCGCAACCCAGGGTCATGTGATCCTGCCTTGTACTTCCTCCATCATGTTTGTCTCAAGAGCCCCTCCAGACAATATATTTGTCTTTTGGGCCACACGCATAGGTGCTCAGAGCATACACCTGTCTCTGTGCTCAGGGATCACTACCCACAGTGATTGACCTAAGACCATATGTAGTCCTGGAATCAAACCCGAGTCTGCCACTCCTAAGTGAATATATGTCTAAAGCTAATAAAACTTTGAATTCTAACATTTACAGTCCCCTGGGCAAGTGTCCTT